>NC_134357.1:532812825-533112825 GCF_048569485.1 Anomaloglossus baeobatrachus | reverse complement strand
TGTTAGGAAGTTAGAGGGGTTCAAAGTTTATCAGCGATTTCTCATTTTTACATCAAAATTTACAAAACCATTTTTTTAGGGACCACATCACATTTGAAGTGACTTTGAGAGGCCTAGATGACAGAAAATACCCAAAAGTGACACCATTATAAAAACTGCACCCCCCAAAGTACTCAAAACCACATTCAAGAAGTTTATTAACCCTTCAGGTGCTTCACATGAACAAAAGCAGTGTGGAATGAAAAAAAGCAAAAATTAAATTTTACCTAAAAATGTTGCTCTAACCCAAATTTATTCACTTTTAGAGGAAATAACATAACAAAATGGACCCCAAAACTTGTTCCCCACTTTCTTATGAGCGCGCCGGTACCCCACATGTGGTCAGAAACCTCTGTTTGGATAAATGGGAGGGCTCGGAACAGAAGGAGCAATATTTGAATTTTGGAAAGCAAATTTGGCTGAAATAGATTGCGGGCACCATGTTGCATTTACAGGTCCGCTAAGGTACCTAAACAGAAGAAACCCCTCACAAGTGACACCATTTTGGAAACTAGACCCCTCAAGGCTTCTATCTAGGGGTATAGTGAGCATTTTAGATCCACAGGTACTTCACAGATTTTGTTAACGTTACGTTGTCATATTGAAAATTTTAATAAATTTTGTCAAAAATGTTGCTTTAGCATCAATTTTCTCACTTTTTCAAGAGGTAATTCCAAAAATTTGACCTCAAGGTTTGTTAACCACTTTTTTATGAGCGCGGTGATACCTCACATGTGGTCTGAAACCTTTGTTTGGACAAATGGGAGGGCTTGGAACGAAAGGAGCAATATTTGAATTTTGGAAAGGAAATTTGGCTGAAAAAGATTGCGGGCACCATGTCACATTTGGAGGTCCCCTAAGGTACCTAAACAGCAGAAACCCCGCACAAGTGACCCCATTTTGGAAACTAGGCCCCTCAAGGAATTTATCTAGATGTTTGGTGAGTAGCCTGAACCCCCAGGTGCTTCACAGAATTTTATAACGTTGAGCCATGAAAATAAAAAAATAAAATTTTACCACAAAATTGTTATTTCAACCAGGTAGCTTTTTTTTCACAAGGGTAACAGGAAAAAAATCACCATGAAATTTATTGTGCAATTTCACCTGAGTTTGGCGATACCTTATATGTGGTGGAAATCAACTGTTTGCGCGCATGACAGGGCTCGGAAGGGAAGGAGTGCCATTTGACTGCAAAATTGTCTGGAATCAATAGCGTACGCTATGTTGCATTAGGAGAGCCCCTGAGGTGCCTAAACAGTGGAGGTCCCCCACAAGTGGCCCCATTTTGGAAAATAGACCCCTGAAGGAATTTATCTAGATGTTTGGTGAGTACCCTGAACCCTCAGGTGCTTCACAGAAGTTTATAATGTTGAGCTGTGAAAATAAAATAATACATTTTTACCACAAAATTGTTACTTCAACCAGGTAGCTTTTTTTTTTCACAAGTGTAAAAGGAAAAAATTCAGCATAAAAGTTATTGTGCCATTTCTCCTGAGTATGCTGATACCTTATGTGTGATGAAAATCAACTGTTTGGGTGCACAGCAGGGCTCGGGAGGGAAGGAGCGCCATTTGACTGCACAATTGGCTGGAATCATTGGCGGACGCTATGTTGCATTTGGAAAGCCCCTAAGGTGCCTAAACAGTGGCGGTCCCCCACATGTGACTCCATTCTGGAAACAAGACACCTCAAGGCTTTTATCTAGGTGTATAGTGAGCAGTTTGAATCCAAGAGTACCTCACAGAATTTGATAAGCTTAGGTTGCCATATTGAAACTTTTCATTTTTTTCACAAAAATGTTGCTTTAGCATCATATTTGTTACCTTTTCAAGAGGCAACAACAAACCGTGGACCCCACAGCTTGTTATCCAATGTCGTATGAGCACAGGGATACCCCACATGTGGCCAAAAACCTCTGTTTGGATAAATGGGAGGGCTTGGAATGGAAGGAGCACCATTTGAATTCTGGAAAAGTTGAAATAAATTGCGGGCACCATGTCACATTAGCAGGGCCCCTTGGGTACCTATACAGCAGAAACCCCCCACAAGTGACCCCATTTTGGAAACTGGATTTTATTGAGGAGTATAGTAAGCATTTTGAATCCACAGGTACTTCACAAAAATGTTGCTGTAGCAACAAATTTCTCACTTTTAGGCTATGTGGCCATGATCCAGCGACACGGCGTCTAGTACAGAGTGTCAGCCTTCCTGCAGAGATGTGAGTGTTGTCCACGGGAGAACGCAGCTGCCCATGCCCACGATTTGGTTTCAGGCCGCTGTGGAGCTCTATGCTACCTGCAGAGAACACTCTTGTCTCCGCAGCATAAATTGACATGCTGAGGCTCAGGAAGCTGCGCCACAGGTCGGTTTATGCTGCGGAGAAAAGAAGCCCAGTGGGCATGAGATTTCTAAAAATCCTTCCACTGTGCTTCTACTGCACAATGCAGCGCTATGGATGCAGGGAAAACACTCTGCGCCCAAAACGTTGCAAACCCTGATTGTGGGCACATAGCCTAAAATGCTACAATGGATGAATGGATAGATGTCAAACATATATAACGTCCCACCCCCCTGCATATTCTAAGCTGGCGCCCTTTAGTGCCTTTCATGTGGCACTAAAGGGTGCCTAGCCTTGCATTTAGCCCCCCAAAAAATTAATAATTAAAATAAACGACGTGGGGTCCCCCCTATTTTTGATAGCCAGCTAGGGTAAAGCAGACAGCTGTAGCCTGCAAACTACAGCTGACAGCTTCACCTTAGCTGGTGATCAATTTGGAGGGCTCCCCAGGCGTTTTTTAAAAAAAACAAAACAAAAAAACAAAAACGTGGGGTCCCCCCCAAATTAGATCACCAGCCAAGGTGAAGCGGACAGCTGTGGTCTGGTATTCTCAGGGTGGGAAGAGCCATGGTTATTGGACTCTTCCCAGCCTAAAAATAGCAGGCCGCAGCCGCCCCAGAAGTGGCGCATCCATTAGATGCGCCAATCCTGGCGCTTCGCTCCAGCTCATCCCGCGCCCTGGTGCGGTGGCAAACGGGGTAATATATGGGGTTGATACCAGCTGTAATGTCACCTGGCATCAAGCCCTGGGGTTAGTGATGTCACGGCATCTAAACAGATACCCGACATCACTAACCCAGTTAAGTAATAGAAAAAAATAAAGACGAAAAAAAAAATTTATTTGAAAAAAAAAAACTCCCCGAAACATTCCTCTTTAGCCAATTTATTGAAAATAAATAAATTTCAGTCGCTGTAATCCATTTTGGAGGTCCCTCGGCGACTCTGGACCTTCTAGAATATGGGGGGCACGTTCAGGGAACGTATCCCCCATTTTCTGGAAGCGCAAGCTCACAGAACGTACCCCCCATTTTCTGGAACAGCAGTCTCTCCATGTGAGGAGTGTGGCTGCAGATCACTGCACTCACTCTCCCCCGGTCCACAGTGGAGCAGCCTGTGCAGCAGCAACGTCAGCGTCCCTCGGCGACTCTGGACCTTCTAGAATATGGGGGGCACGTTCAGGGAACGTATCCCCCATTTTCTGGAAGCGCAAGCTCTCCATGAGCAGTGTGAGTGCAGTAATCCGAGAATACTGCACTCACACTGCCCCGGTCCAACTTAGGGCAGAGTGACCTGCAGTAACCTCATTCCAGAATATGAGGGGCACGCTCACAGAACGTACCCCCCATTTTCTGGAACAGCAGCCTCTCCATGTGAGGAGTGTGGCTGCAGATCACTATACTCACCCTCCCCAAGTCCACAGTGCAGCAGCCTGTGCAGCAGCGACGTCAGCGTCCCTGCTTGCAGGGATCCAGCTGACAGCCGCTGTCTGCGCATGCGCCGCCAGCTTTCAAGAAGGAGGCGGCGTGATCGCGGGGACGGAGCACCAGCAGCCAGGTAACGTAAAACCGGGGGCTGGGCGGGGTGACGGCGGGACCTGGGGACAACTTTCTGCCGCATGTGACGTGTCACATGCGGCAGAAAGAGCAGGATGAATGCGGCCGCGCGCTGTGCGCCGCAATCTTGCATGCTCCGGATGGGGGGGGAGGGGGAGCGCTCTAGAGAACCGGAGGGTGCTCCGGTAAACCAGAGGGCTCCGGTGGACCGGAGGAGGGGTCAGGGGTAGGACATTTCCCTCCAATCTGAAATGTTTCATCATTTCAGATCAGAGGGAAATGAATGCACTGGCAGCGGCAGCAGCAGTTTTCAGCGCGCGTCGGCGCCATCTTGCAAGCTCTGGAGAACCGGAGGGTGCTCCGGGGGACCAGAGATCTCCGGTGTACCGGAGGAGGGATCAGGGGGAGGACATTTCCCTCCGATCTGAAATGTTTGATCATTTCAGATCGGAGGGAAATGAATGCAGAGTCGGCGGCGGCGGCAGTTTTCGCCGCGCGTCGGCGCCATTTTGGATGTCCTGTGGGGGTGGGGGTTGATTTCTCCGGTACCGGGGGCTTTGGGGGCACTAGGGGCTTATATTTCTTTATCATCTGACATGTTTGATCATGTCAGATGAAAAAGAAATCAGTATTATTTGCCATTTTTTTTTTTTAATGTGACCGGCGGTATACGGTGTATACCGGCGATCACATTATCGGGGTCCAAAAAAAACACCCCGATTCATAATCTTGGGGGTCTCAGCTACCTACCTCCTTATCAAGTATATCCGAAAAGCTCATTAGCTCTAAACCCCTCATAACGCAACCCGTGAAGAGTATGCCTTTTGCCATCCATTCATCTAAATTAACAAAGGGAATTACTCTATTAATTACCGACAATGGTTTATTCTCGTAGGGATCAACCTATGGCCCGTCTTTCTCGATAACCACATACCTGTGGCTGCCCGGATTGTTGCATAGTCTGGAATTTTCATTTTTTTCGAGAGGCAGAGGTGCCACATAAACGAGGCCAAGCCTTGGATGAATCCTCCATCCACCAGTATCAAAGCTGGTCCATCAGTTTGGCTAGGTAATATGACCATACATTCGGGCACCCCAAACCTCCCGCATCTATTGGCATGTACAAAAGCTTTGTTGAAACTCTTGCTTTTTGACGGCTCCATATAAAGCTTGTTAGGGTCGACTGGATTTTATTTAGGGTCTTTATTGATACTTTAATAGGTAAATATTCGAAAGTAATATAAGACCCGGGGCAAGATCATCATTTTAACTATAAAAACACGACCTATCCAGTATGCTAGTGCTTTGGTATATGCTTGCATCTCTTTTGTTATAGTTTGCAGTAAATTAGAGTAGTTAACTTTGCCCAAGTTGTTGATTAGAAATATTAAGTGAATGCCCAGGTAAGGAATTGTGTCTGTTGCCCAAATCAGTGGGAATTCCGATTCTATACTTTTTTTGACACCCTTTGAAATACCCATATTTAATATCAGAGATTTACACACATTGACTTTATAATAACTAACTTGGCTTAACTGGGCAATAGAATGAAAAATATGACGTAGAGATACCTTTAGCGTTTGTAACACACAAAATGACATCGTCCGCAAAGAGACCTATCTTGTTCTCCACCTTACCTACCATAATTCCTCAGATTCATCTCCCCTCCCTAATTGTTTGGGCAAATGGTTCCATCAGTAAAACAAAAATAAGTGGAGGGAGAGGGCATCCCTGCCTTGTTCCATTGGTTATACACAATTTCTGAGACAATAACCCAGATGAATACACCTGGGCTGAGGGACAGGAATAAGGTGCTAAAATAGATGAAAGAATTGCCCCCCCCCAAATCCAAAGCACTTAAATACCTTCTCCATATAGCCCCAATGTACCCTGTCGAACGCCTTCTCCGCATTCAAAGATAGAAGCAGAGAAGGCGTCCGACCGGCCTCCACTCCCGCGATAAGATCAATAAGGCGAAGAGTTCTATCACTAGTTTGTCAGTTTTTTACAAATCCGACCTGATCGTTATGAATAAGTTCTGGGAGGATATTTAGAAGCCATAGGAATATTACTTTAGCATACAGCTTGATATCTGTGTTAAGTAAAAAAATTGGCCGGAAGTTTGCACGAGTGTCCGGGCTTTTCCCCAGCTTGGGCACAGTGATTATATGGGCGTTTAGCATCTCCGTCGGGAACGAGCTTTTCTGTGATGCCTCATTAAAAACTCTTACAAGGTAAGGGGATACCAAATTTTTGTACTTTTTAGAAAAGTCATTTGAAATGCCGTCCGGACCCGGGGCTTTATGAAGCTTCAAAATGTCTATAGCTTTGCTTATTTCCGTCACTGTAAACCTTTGGGAAAGGCTCGTGCTAAGCGTCTCGGACAATCTTGGAAGCTTCACTGCTGTTAGGAAGGCTAGTATCTCGTCCTGAACTGGTTGAGGGGTTTGGTTGTCCTCTTAAGTTATACAGAGTGGCATAATATTTAGCGAATTCGATCTTTGACAATTTGCTGAGGGTCCATTATTTTCTCATTATTTGAGGTTGTCAGGTATGGTATGCGAAATTTTGCTGCTTCTACCTTGACTTTTCTTGCAAATAAGGCCCCAGGCCTATTATCTTGCCAGTAGTATGACATTTTGAGCTTTTTAAGGGCATGGTCGTATTTTTGTAAATTCAGCTCATGTAGCTGATTATGCAGGGCAGATATCTCCGATGCTGCTGAGTATGACTTTTTATTTAGTCTGTGTAAGCTCGCCAATTTGCATTGAAGGTTAGTAGTCATCGTTTGGGTTATTTTTTTTTATAATGCGAGGCCTGATTTATAAAATGGCCTCTCATAGTGGCTTTATGTTCACACCTCAATGTCGTGTCTGAGACTTCCCCATTATCATTGATTGCAAAGTTGTCTTGAATGGCTTGTTTTTGAGAAATATATGATGGATGATTTAGAATACATGTGTTTAGGCGCCATATCGGGGATGGAGTCGTCGTGTATCTTTCCTCTATGCCTAATGTGATAGGGGCATGGTTGCTCCAAGTTATGTTTGCTATTTTTGTATTAAGCACTTTCGGTATTACTGCTTTTTCTACCAAAAAGTAATCTATTCTTGTGTATATGTTATGGATGTGAGATAGGAACGTGTAATCTCTTGCTGACAGATTCCGCAGCCTCCATATGTCATAAATCTCATTTAGGTGAAGAAATTTTGTTAGTGGGCTGGGATTGAGATTTTTTGACTTGGATGTGGTGTCCATATTCGGCCATAACGCTAAATTGAAATCTCCCATGATGATAAAGGAACCTATTTTAACCTTACATGCCTTGGTAATAATGTTCTTAATATACTTGTCCTGTCGCTTATTTGGAGCATATATATTCACCACTCTATATGGGATATTATTGACCTGGCATTTTAAAATTATGAATCTGCCTTATGGATCTACAATTTGTTCAACCTGGTTAAAAGCCACCGTATCCTTTACCGCTATTGCCACCCCCCCTCTTTCCGCTTGTGGGTGCCCCAATAATATGTGGGAATTTCTTATATCTGAGCCTGAAACTGTTAGCACTGTTTAAGTGGGTCTCCTGGATGCATAACACATTTGTGTTCATTTGGAGGGCCTCCTTCCACAGTTCTGATCTCTTGAATGGTGAAGTTAACTCTTTAGCATTAACCCCTTCACCCCCAAGCCTATTTGGACCTTAAAGACAAGGACATTTTTTGCAATTTTGACCAGTGTCACTTTATGAGGTTATAACTCTGGAACGCTTCAACGGATCCCGGTGATTCTGAGACTTTTTTTTCGTGACATATTGGGCTTCAAGTTAGTGGTAAATTTAGGCCGATATTTTTTGCGTTTCTTTGTGAAAAAAACTGAAATTTCGCGAAAATTTTGTAATTTTCCAACTTTTAATTTTTATGCTCTATAACCAACGAGACATATGACACAAAATAATTAATAAATAACATTTCCCACTTGTCTACTTTACATCAGAACAATTTTGGGGAAAAAAAAAATTTAAGGAAGTTATAGGGGTTCAAAGTTTGAGCAATTTCTCATTTTTACAACAAAATTTACAAAGCCACTTTTTTAGGGACCACAACACATTTGAAGCGATTTTGAAAGGTCTACATGACACAAAACACCCAAAAGTGACACCATTCCAAAAACTGCACCCCTCAGGCTACTCAAAACCACATTCAAGAAGGTTATTAGCCCTTCAGGTGCTTTACAGTAACTAAAGCCATGTGGAAGAAAAAAAATGAACATTTTACTTTTTTCAACAAAAATGTTAATTTAGCCTCAAATATTGCATATTCACAAGGGTAGCAGGATGAAATGAACCCCCAAAATTTGTTGGGCAATTTCTTCTGAGCACGCAAATACCTCATATGTGGCGAAAAACCACTGTTTGGGCGCACGGCAGGACTCGCAAGGGAAGGAGCGTCATTTGACTTTTTGAACAGAAAATTAGCTGGAATCGTTAGCCGCACCATGTTTGGAGAGCCCCTGAGGTGCCGAAACAGTGGAGCTCCCCCACATGTGACCCCATTTTGGAAACTAGACCCCTCATGGAATTTATCTAGATGTTTATTGAGCACTTTGAATCTCTGGGGGCTTCACAAAAGTTAATAGAGTTGAGCCGTGAAAATAAAAAAAATATTTTTTCCACAAAATTGTTACTTCAACAAGGTAGCTTTTTTTCACAAGGGTATCAGGAAAAATTGCACCATAAAATGTTTTGTGCAATTTCTCCTGAGTACACAGACACCTCATATGTGGTGGAAATCAAATGTTTGGGTGCACAGCAGGGCTCAGAATGCAAGGAGCGTCATTTGACGTTTCAAACGCAAAATTGTCTGGGATAATTAGCGTATTCTATGTTGTGTTTGGAGACCCCCTGAGGTGCCGAAACAGTGGAGCTCTCCCACATGTGACCCCATTTTGGAAACTAGACCCCCCATGGCATAGAAAAAAGAAAACAGAGCGCACGCACGAATGTTCTGCAAAAAAGGGGGGAGACTAGGTGGGATGGAAAAAAGAAGTCCTGTCCAAAGTCGAGTACGACTGCAGGACAATTGCTGATCAGGTACCTAATTGTTCATGTTTTGTTTTGGTTTTTTTTTTTTTTTATTTGGGGTGCACAAAAAAAGCAAAAACTAGACCAACAATTACGTACCTGATCAGCCAATCACGTAGCTGATCAGCACTTGGCGGCAAGCAGGTGGGGGAGGAGGGGGGAGAGGGAGTGGGAGATGCGATTGGGGATAGTTAGAAAAGAGCCACGATCAATACTTACAGGATGGATCAGAACAGCGGCAGATGGGGGGGCAGCGGCATATAAAGGTAGCATCTGTGAATGTGAGACGGCGGCGGCTGGGATAGGGTGGGGGCAGATGGGAGAGGGCACAGTGGATGCAGGAGCGGCAGAGGATGGGGGGGAAGGGGGGAAAGGGAGATGGGGGGGTATAGGAGGGAAGGGGAGTGGGAGGTGAGATTAGGGATAGTTACCCTACAGGATGGATCTAGGCAGCAGGATCACAGGAGATGGAGGCAGCAGATCGGGGAGGGTGAGAGATGGGAGAGGGAGCGCAGCGCAGATCACGGGGGAGACAGGTGAGCAGAGCACAGATTACGGGGGTGACAGGTGAGAGAGCACAGATCACGGGGGTGACAGGTGAGAGAGCACAGATCACGGGGGTGACAGGTGAGAGAGCACAGATCACGGGGGTGACAGGTGAGGGAGCACAGATCACGGGGGTGACAGGTGAGGGAGCACAGATCACGGGGGTGACAGGTGAGGGAGCGCACATCACGGGGGTGACGGGAGGGAGCGCACATCACGGGGGTGACGGGAGGGAGCGCACATCACGGGGGTGACAGGGGAGGGAGCACACATCACGGGGGTGGGGGGGTGACAGGGCAGGGAGTGCACATCACGGGGGGGACAGGGGAGGGAGCGCACATCACAGGGGTGACAGGGGAGGGAGCGCACATCACGGAGGTGACGGGAGGGGGCGGGTAGCCGATCACGGGGGAGAGAGGTGGGGGTAAGCGGGCAGCACATAACGGAGGGGAGGGGGCGAGCAGCACATAATGGAGGGGAGGGGGCGGGCAGCACATAACAGAGGAGAGGGGGCGCGCAGCACATGACGGAGGAGAGGGGGCAGGGCCGGGCAGCACATAACGGAGGAGAGGGGGCGCGCAGCACATAACGGAGGAGAGGGGGCGGGGCCGGGCAGCACATAACGGAGGAGAGGGGGCGGGCCGGGCAGCACAAAACGGAGGAGGGGGCGCGCAGCACATAACGGAGAAGAGGGGGCGGGGCCGGGCGGAACATAACGGAGGAGAGGGGGCGGGGCCGGGCAGCATATAAGGGAGGAGAGGGGGCGGGCAGCCGATCATGAGTGGAGGGGGCTGGCAGCACATCACGGAGGTGAGGGGCTGGGCAGCAGATCGTGGGGAGCCGTGGCACTGTGGCAGATGGAGGGCGGCAGCGGAGGATCAGGAGGCTTTTCGCCGGTTTCATACAGTGCAATGGCGGCGCGGCAAGTTCCGGGTCCCATGCTCCGGTCACATAACAGCATGGGACCGGAGCTTGTCGCCCTGCCATTGCACTGTATACACTCACTGTGCTGCCGTGCTGCAGGGACCGACAAGTGAAGCTGATGGGGGCGGTTCACTGTGATTGGAGAGATCGGTCACAAGGCCGATCTCTCAAATCGGAGCTACTGGAGCTGGGGGAGGGTGATCCAGTGAGGTCACCCAGCTCCAGCCAATGCCCAGTGCTATAGCTGCACTGGTCAGGACTGGATTTCAATGTTTCAGTCACTTTAAATGGCTGGAACATTACAGTGGCTGTGATTGGTTGAGCGGCGTTCGTCAGCCAATCACAGCCTCCGTAGGTCCGGGGAGGAGGCACCACCCCTCCTGAGGTCAGGTACAGGTCCCCTCCTCCCCGAATCTGCGGTTTGTGTTAACCGAACGCAGTCACCGGAGGCTCCGGTGCTGCGATTACGTCATGACGGAAAGATCCGTCCTTGGTCGTTAAGGCCCAGGGCACCATGACGGATCTGTCCGTCCATGGTCGTGAAGGGGTTAATGGACATGAATCTAACCACCATCGAGGAAATTTACAGAGTTGGGCTGCATTGAGTACCTTATCCCAACCTTTGGGAAGGGAAGCCAAAAAGAGATTAATTACAGAAAAAAATCTTAGTTTACATACTCTACATACATACGTCCATCCTCTGAGAATATTGCTGCTTGCTACATAGATCATGCTGCGTCAACCAGACTTAGTTTCTCAATCTGAAAAAAAAAGAATCAAGTAAACCTAGAACAAACAACATAGCTCAATTGAGCTACAATACAGGGCACTAACTGGGGCTGCCTGAGCCCTTCACCAAATTTAACTATGATGCTAAGAAAAAAAAACCTGACAAAAGTGTGACGCCCTGGACTAGCCAGGTAGTCATAGACAGGCCCTTGCACAAACACCCGTCCCCCTAAAAAGGTAACAGCAGCCAACCTTTTAAAACCTAGTCACCTCCCTCAGGGCTTGATGGACACACCAGGGGGCGGAGCCAGGTGGTTGGCCACGCCCACCGAGGAGTCCAGAGGGCCTGAGGCAGGAGAACAGTGGTCAGTTCCCTGTGGGGAGCACAGTGTTTAGTAGTCAGTCTGAGGAGAGAGAAGTAAAAGTGAGAGGAGGACAGGCCTGAGGCACAGGCCGGTGACAGTCTGACAGGTGTGAGGGTCGCAGCCCGCACACCTTGGCTAGGAGGCAGGTGGTGGCCTGGCCTGCAGGAGCCAGGAAGATGGCCAGGTGGAACCGTAAGGGACCGGGACAGGGTAGTGGAAGGTCGGTACCGAACCGGGGAACCGACTGTAAACCGGAGCACCAGGGGGGTATTCAGACCCAGAACGAGGCCCAGAAGACACTGGACCACGACGAATTCGCTGATTGAGGTCTGGACCTTAGGTTCTTTCCCATCCCAAGTCCCGACTGACGGCAACAGCCCACTGAGGGGGATAGAAAGCCACCGCACAGGCAGCGAGATCTCACGGGCCAGCGCCTGCGGGCAAACGGACTCCGACACATATATAGCCGGGGAGCGGACTCCCGTTGCTGAGGCATAGGCAGTCAACACGAACATAAAGAGGTGCAGGAGAAAGACCAGGACCACCAACCCGGGTGGGGGACAAGACGCAGCCGGCTGCGGGCACCGACCACCATCAACTTGGTTTACCAGAGACTTGCGTGTATCAATAATCGTGAGTACAACTGTGCCATCCGGCCGCGCACCACCCTGCACCGCCCAGCCACTACACACTTCCCAAACAAGTCCCGGGGCCACCAACCCTGCCCACGGAGGGGTTAACATCTTGCTGCACGACCATCTCCCCGGGTGCCCCGTAATTGCAGCGGTGGTGTCTACACCTTCACCACGTCCCGTGGGTGGCGTCACATACTCAAAACACGGCTCCTGCTGTACACCTACCTAACCACCCCCATCAAGATCGCCAGCAACCCCTTGCAGAGCGACGTGACCGTGAAAAAAGAAAATAAAAGTTCAAGGGGGTTCTGAGGGGCAAGATGAAGAGGTCTATATTCAGTCCCTGGAGGGATTGGGATCCGTGCCAGGGTCAGCTCCTAGCTCCAAATGTCCAAAAATGAAGACTGATTTAGATAGGGCATGCAGGGGCAGATGCCGAGGTTAACCAAAGACAGTCACTGCATCTTATCTGGAATCTTGAGCAGTCTTTTTACTTAATGAGCCACACAATAGCCCTATTGTGACTAGTTCTCATCAGACTTAGGGTCCCGTTACACGTAGCAACGGTCCAGCGATCCCGACAATGGTACCAACTGGTCAGGTTTGCTGGTATATCGCTAAATGGTCACTAGTGAGCTGTCAAACAGGCAGAACTAATTAGCGACGCAGCAACGATACGGCGATCCGTATAACAACCTCGGCAGTCGTTGGGACCCTGCCACCAAGGCATGCCAATGAGGTCATTCGTCGTTGTTATGGCTTCAAACACAGCGATGCATGCTACCCAGCGGGACACCAGCGAACAAAAAATGAACCAGGACATTCAGGTACGATCGACGATATTGCAGCAGGGGGCCGGTCTCTATGTGTCACACGTAGCGAGATCGCTAGCGAGGTCGCTGTTGCGTCACAAAACCTGTGACGTGTCAGTGATCTCGCTAACGACATCGCTATGTGTGATGGGGCCTTTAGCCTTTAGACCATTCTTCTGGAATATGATATGGTGGTGAGGATCCATCTTGGTGTTCCTTGGTGGAGGTGAGTAGGTTCCATTCCTTCCATAATTGAAGGGCTTGTTCCGGGTTGCCTGCCACGTGCTTATGCCCTGCTTTGGATATGATTAATTTCACTGGAAAGCCCCACTTGTATGGGATATTTTTCTCTCTGAGAATTTTTGTGCTCAGTTGTTAGTTCTGTCATCTTGTCCTCTATATGGGATGTGCAGTCCCCTATTGCTGTGATATCTCTTTGCATAGACTTGAGTACACTTTGCATGTCCCTCTTAAAGGAAGCCATTAGTTCTGTCATGAGTTTCCTCATAGTATTGTTAGGGTGAACTCTTAACCAGAGATCACTAGTTGCCTACTGCCTGGCCGAATTGGTATATACCAAGTGCATGCATAAAAGAATTCACACCAGACACAGTCGGATATGAAGTCTCTTCTTGGTCACAGTAAAGATGGCACCAAACAGACAGAGAAGGAACATGCGTCCTCTTGATATAGGCTAGGGGCGTACACAAGTTCAGATATGCCCATTTAGTGGGACAGTTCATGGGCTAGCCAATGGGGAGTTGCTGTTGATGGGTGCGTCTGACTTCAGTGGATGAAACCATGATGATGGGAGGGACGTCATCTGGTGCATCCATGCTGATGGTTTGGTCTGTGATGTCTTCTAGCTTGACCAGGGGTCTTCCCTTATATGGTATCTTCTTTCATTCCCTGCATTCCAAGCAAGGTGTGGTGAACAGGAAATGGCAGCCATCTTTATATCTGTGTCATGTGTATGATCTGAGAGCTGAATTATGTAAGGCAAATCGACATATTTCCCACAATGCTCTATGTCCAGAGGTTAATTAAGTATTTCATTTTATGGCTCTCCTCAACAGTATATTCTGTCAGTGGCTCTGAGAAATGTTCACCAGGATCCTGGTTATCTCAACCTATGCTGCAGCCTAAGGCCTGTAAGCCTGCTGGTTGGGGGGATAAAGCCTGGGGCTGGATTTCAAAAGTCACAGCCGGCTCCCCCTCCCCCTGTCCTGGCTGCTCCTGATCTGATTCATCCTTAACTCGCACTGACAGGCCGGCGGCTCCGTACCTCCTTCATACCCCTGCTTTCCTGGGGTTTATAGCCTCCAAATAGGACTGGAGCTAGCTCAAATAAATGCTTTGTGCCGCTGTATAGAGCCGGTAAGCACAGGAGCAGAGTTATTGTGCTTCTGCCTCCATGTGCTGCTGGCCACACCCCTCAATAATTCCCTATTTAATCCAACGTTCGGCACAGGGTAATTGTAAGAAATGCGGGAGATTAGTATTATCCACAGTGAGTACATGGGGGCCGGGCAGCCCACCCACAGGAGCTTTTCTAAATGCCTCTCAAAATGTGGTTATCAAAAAAAAGAACAGTAATTATTCCATAAAGGTCGGATATTTTACCTTCAAGAGCCGGAAAGATATTTTCTCTAAGAATTCTACAAATGTCCATTATATAAGAACTTGCACCACTCATATCTACCGCACTTTCACACACTCTTTACACTCCATCTATATCAGTCTTGTACACATACTGGCTGGTGACTGCATCATGCAGCTTTATTTGAATCCCCTATCTATTATATTGATGGCCGGACCATACAATACCAGCACTTTTTACCATTCACCCTTTGTGCCTCCCCTATTTCCTCATAGGTTGGAGCTTATGAGCAGGGCCCTCACTCCTCTTGGTATGAGTTGAATTGTGTTATTCTGTAATGTCTGATATTGTCTGTACATGTCCTCTCTAAATTGTAAAGTGCTGTGAAATACATTGGCGCTATATAAATAAAAATAATAATTATTATTTATTGAAATTAGCATGCAGTCGATGTTTCACAGAGAAACTACAAATATGCCATTTTAGTGCCCAGCTTGTGCTATTGAAGTCATACACACATCTGCTGGATACGTATTTTTAACATGGGAGTCTATAGAGAACGGATTCATTAATGGATAGCTATTTAGCCATCCTTTTTTCTTGCATTTGTTACAGATCCGTTCGCCGTAGACTCAAGGTTAAAAAAACGGATCCAGCAGAAATAATTTTGCCAGTGGGTCTCTTCAGGATCCAGTCTAATGGATGATTACAGGACATTGGAAGTCAGTCTTACAATGTTTGAGCACACTGCAAGGCTCAGAAGCAGGGGGAACATTTAGCTGTGGGAGGACAGATTTTGCTGGATTGGTTTATGGAAGACATATTGCTTTTCTACAGCCTTTCAGCCCCTAGGAATATGGTAACCTTTGTTTTTTGCTACATAACTTACAAATTCTATGTATATTTTAAAAATGTTATAAGAACATAATTTTTAAGGATATTTTAGTGAAAAATAATAATTTTTATTTTTCGCAGATGACTGTACTAGGAGATCAGAGGCTCCAGTGATGTCTGCCATTTTTAACTCTGATGACCTTGATATCACACAAGATATAACTGAAGTGAATGCTATTATTCCAGATATCCCATCATCCCTTCACAGCAAAAATCTGCAGTTGGAGGTATGTGGAGATTCCCCATTACTGGGGATGATGATAATAATAATAATAATAATAATAATAATAATAAATCCTTGCTTCCTATTACACTTTATGTAGACCCCTGGACATGAGATAATCACCGCACAGCAGATGTATAGGATAATAGAGCATAATGAGGCTGTTATGGAGGGGATTTCACCAACATTGTGCAAGGCTGTTTGTTCTCCCTATAATATTTCTCATTCCTAAAACTGATATTTGTCTTTAGCAACACTTATTAGTGCGATCATACAACATGGAAGTAATATTATTTTTTCTGTGTACAATGACAACACTCAATGTCAGATAGCGAGATACCTGCTCTGTGTAACCGCTACATGTGAGAATCCCTATTATTCGCAGCATATAAGGAATTAAAAATCCAGATTTTGAATCTTTCAATCATCATGTATAGATCATGGTGAACATCGGTTTATATCTTTTCATTCAGGTCCCTACAATATTGGATCCTGTCGGTGGAGATCTTATATATCAGAGAATTTTTCTGATTGACCCGTCAAGGATGGATGTGGACAGGGACAAGATGGTGGAGAGGATATTACACCTCACCCTAGAGATCCTCTTCCGGCTTACTGGAGAGGTGAGAGATTCTGATGACGTCACATTACATCATTCTTATCTATGGGAATAACAGGTGGACAGAACTGGAGAGGTGAAGACTCTGGAAATGTCTGTAGTGAGATTTATTACTGTGTCTCTCCATAACCAGGATTACACAGTAGTGAAGAAGACCTCTAGTGAGCACTGTCTGGACCCTGTGTCTGAGGGATGGGGAAGACCCCTGAGCCCAATCACAGGGCCTCCATCTCACCCCCCGATATATGAGGACATCAATGACCAGAAGATCCTAGAACTCACCTACAAGATGATTGAGCTGCTGACTGGAGAGGTGACACTGCTGGGAATGCTGGGACATTATACAGTAACGCTATGAAGGGATCGGGGGATGACGGTATCATTGTATGTGTTAGGTTCATATGAGGTGTGAGGATGTCACAGTCTATTTTTCCATGGAGGAGTGGGAGTATTTAGAAGAACACAAAGATCTGTACAAGGACGTCGTGATGGATGTTTCCCAGCCCCTCACATCATCAGGTAATAGACAGGACTAAATACACGCGGCCTATAATTATCTGTATGTAACGAATTAATTCAGTCCCTGTATGTGTTTCCTCCAGTTCTGAGTTGGGTTATATATGTTCATCTTTTTCTGAACTTCCTTGCTGGCTATATGTCTAGGTGGACTTGTTTCTAGGAGTTCCAGCCCTTCAGCTTAGGGGTTCACCTTTGGGTAAACACTAGTTTTTGCTGTGTGCATCTTTGTTTTACCTTCCAGCTGTTGTGCTTGCCGGGTGAGCAGGGATTTTAGTAAACCCACTGGGACACATCACACAAAAATTCGGAGGGGCTTGAGCCTACTTTTCTCCAGAGCCCCTAATGCTGGAGGTGTTACGCTGCAGGGATTGGTTCAGGTGCTACTCTGTAGACTGATTTGCGTCGGCTGGCCTGAGGGGGTACAAGAGCAACAGTCACTGACAGTAGATGAAAACAGCAGCAGGTTTAGAGCCTCTGTCCTGGATGGATGAACGGATGTATGGCAGCAGCTGGTGACGATACTTTTTTTTTTTTCTTTCAAAAATCTTTTATTGAAGTGTATCAACGAGACAGAATTCATACAAAGTAAGTGCAATTGCACCATTACAATATAGACAGTAAATCACTCAAAATAGACCGCCCAAGCTCGACAACACGTGTCTTTAAGTATCCTGCAGAACTAAACTCAAGGGCTAACATAGAATCATAATTGTCTCATATAATGTGAACCTAACAATCCCAGTATTTGCTACCGCATGCAGAAACTGTTTTTTATTGTAAATCTAAAATCACAGAATAGTGTAGTAAGAATTATAGAGAAAAGAGAGAGAAGAGAGATGGAAGGACGAAGAAAAGAGAAGAAAAACGACGATACTTTTTTTTTTTTTTAAGAGCTTATTAGCAGTCTGCCTTTATATTTAGGATTTTTTTTTAACATCTTTTTATTGAATTTTAACCGAATTTCTTTTACAATCTGCTCTTATACAAAGAGCATTCCATTGATGACATTATAATCAAAACAGTCCCGCCCACCCCTCCCCCCGCTCTGCGTGCGACCATAAGCAACTTAAAATGGTAACTTATGAAATTGGTATGTGTCCATTGAGCAGTTCAAGAAGGTACCAAGAGGTCTGTCCAAACTGAGATTTAAGTCTATCCTTAAGCACTGTAGCCAAGTTAGGTATAAATAAAGACCATGTTTCAAAGAAACGCTTAGTCAACTTCTCCTTATTCGACAGTGCATCCAGCCAGTCCATTTTGAATATGAACATTAGTTTTGTTTGGATAAACGCTAGAGAGGGTACTTCAGGATTTACCCAGAGATGTAGGATACTTTTCCTAGTGTCCGAGGCCCAAATAGTTAACATTGCCCTGGTACCTCTCGGAAGACTTTGTTGAGCCTCCTCCAACATGTTAAAAATCGCCCACTGTGGTGTCAGAGCAAACTGAATATTGTATGTGTTTGGTAAGACTGAGTGAACGCTTCTCCATACTCCCTGTATCTGAACACAGTCCCATAAGTGGTGAAACATGTCAGTGTCTCTTATGCCACATTTAGAACAAGAGTATAAGGCATTTGTGTCCATTTTTGATTGAATTTTTGGAGTAATGTATGCTCTATGTAGAATCATCAAGGCCATATCTGTGTAGCTACTGGACGAGAGAAATTTACGTTGCAACAGCGTGGCTTGTAAAAAATCCTTTACCTCGAACTCTGGCATGTCTACCTTCCATTTTGCTGGACCTGTTGTTTTCCCCTCCCATGTCCAAACTGTACGCAACATTGAATAAACCTGACTAGTCGAGGACGCCTGGCTTCTTGTCCTCCTAAGAAAGTTATCCACACTTCCTCCAAGATCTCCCTTTGGCTTGTCAACAAGATATTTTTGTGCCAAGCTACGCGCCTGAAGAAAAAGAAAAGGCTGACCCACAAATGCTGGAAATCGGTGTGCCGCCTTCTCGTAAGAAAGCAACGACCAATCAGGCTCCATTAGATCTGCAGCATAAGCACAGCCCTGCATTGACAATGTTTCATAAATCCTCGGAGGGCGACCCTGGAGGAATCTCAGATTTCCAATAAAGGGTTGAAATGGGGAACTTGAAGTGTTAATTTTACCAAGTTTCCTCACCTTCCTCCACGTTTGTATAGTATGCCATAGTGTTGGATAATCCCTAACCTCACTCGGTATTTCCTCGTTCCCTAAATGCAGCAATGCTGTTAACGAGACTTGTGAAAATAGCTGTTGTTCCAATTGTACATTGGCAAAGTGAGATACTCCTCGCACCCAGTCCACCACATATCTCAAATTTGCTGCTAGATTATATCTGCCCAGATCTGGAAGATTTATGCCCCTGCCCCTTTTGGTAATTGAAGCTTGATTAAGCTGATCCTAGTATGCCCCTTGTGCCCCCAAATGAATTTTCCAAAGGATGAATTTAGTAGCTTAATATCTGATTTGCATAGAAGCAGCGGGAGAGTCTGAAATAAGAACATTATTTTGGGGAATGCTACCATTTTAATTAAGTGACATCGGCCCGAAAAGGATATTTTCAGATGTTTCCAAGATTGGAGTAGATGTATTAATGAATTTATAAGAGGCTTATAATTAATTTGATATAGTAACAAGGGGTTTGCTGGGAGCTGAATCCCCAAATATTTAATGGACCTGGTACACCACTGGAAGGGAAATAAGTTGTTATCAATTTTACCCGATTTGTACATTGCCAATGCCTCAGTTTTTTTGTAATTTACCCTGAAGCCTGAGGCCTTTCCAAAATTATTCAATGTGTTCATTATCTCTGGAATCGCTTGAGAGGGATTGGCAATAAACAATAACATATCATCGGCAAAAGCCAAAAGTTTAATTGTTGTCCCACCGACTCTCATGCCCTGAAATATTGCAAAATTATGTAGGGTCCTCAACATTGGGTCCAGAGTCAAATTAAACAATAAAGGTGACAAGGGACACCCCTGCCTCGTTCCCCTCTGTACCTCAAATGGCTCAGAGAATGTATTATTTATAGATAGTCTGGATTTGGGTTCTGTGTATATCATCTTGACTGCCAGGATCCCACCTGGCGACATGCCAAAAGATTATGTAAATAGGCCCAAGAGACCCTGCCAAAGGCCTTGTCCGCATCAAGGCTAACTACTATATGTTTGGTACATCTATGCTTCCTACTATAAGAGATAGCCCCAATAGCCGTCCTGATGTTATAGGTGATGGATTTCCCGTGCACGAATCCCGTTTGGAAGGGCAGAATAAGATCTGGAATCACTTGTTGTAATCTAGTATTTTAGTAAAGATTTTAAAATCAGAGTTGAGTAATGAGATGGGTCTGTATCCCTCCACCTGTAGTGGGTCTTTTCCTGGCTTAGGTAATACTATAATGTTTGCCTCATTGAACCTGTCGGGAATTATTCTATCTGTGACTATCTTATTATACACTGCACATAGATGAGGACCGATAGAGGCTCCCAAGATCTTATAATATTCGTTACTAAATCCGTCAGGCCCTGGGCTTTTGGCTAGTTTAAGAGTGCCAATAGTTTTTACTATTTCTGAAATATTTATAGGGGCGTTTAGTACTACTCTTTGTTCCTCTGTCAAGATGGGCGCTACGGTACCATGGATAAAATCAGCTTCCCCGTCAACCTCCCTCGGTTCCGCCTCATACAGCGAGCCAAAGAATGCCCTGAACTCCTCCACTATTTCCTCATCTTTTGTTACCATGGTACCATCTTTCTTTTTAATTTTGTGGATTCTAGTGGTGGTTCTAAAGGGTTTGGTTAAAGAAGCTAGTAATTTCCCAGGTTTGTTGCCCCATTTAAGTATTTATGTTTCTGGTAGTCCAGGTTACTAAGTGCCATCTCATGGGCCAAGGTGTTCGCCGCCTCCTTGGCCTCCAAGAAATGTTGTTTTGTCGTATCCGTGTTGTTATTTTTAAAATCTTTATATGCCTGCGTGAGAAGTTTTTGTGCTGATATAGTTTGTTCCAGGAGCTTTTTTCTCTTATGGCTGACATATGATATTATCTGACCTCTTACTACTGCCTTGGAGGCAGCCCAATACAAACCAGCGTCCCCACTATGCTCGTGATTATCATTCTCATAAAAGCTCCAGTAGTTTTGTAAAGAAGCTTTGAAATCCTCAGATTGATATAAATATGAAGGAAACCTCCACCTTCTTTCCCGTAGTATTGGGGTAGATAATAACAAATTAAAAGTAACCGGGGCATGATCCGAAATACAGATGTCTAGGATGTTGGAGGAAAGTAAATGTGGCATCAGTGCTGGGCTTAGTAGCCAATAGTCAATCCGTGTATGTAAGTCATGGACATGTGAATAAAATGTATAATCTTTATCTATTGGGTGCTGCATGCGCCATGTGTCTATTAGTCCCAATTGATTGACGAGATATTGCAAACCACTATGGAGCGCCAATAGAGGTGATGGCTGGGGACTTGACCTGTCTAAAATTCCATCATGAGCCTCATTGAAATCTCCGCCTACAATTAAATTAGTCATATCCCAACCTGTGATACTTTCGATCAATCTGGCTCTGAACTGTGGATCAGGAATATTTGGTGCATATATGTTTGCTAAGTTGTAGATAGTGCCCTCTATCTTCACTTTCACCAATAATAATCTCCCCATAGGGTCCTCTGAAACCTCCAGAAATTCATGACTATTATGCTTATTGATCAATATAGCTACCCCTCTTTGTTTTCTCGTAAATGACGCTTCTGCGCATACGGCATATTTTCTGCTGTGAAGAAATGGGTTATTGCCCTTCATCCAGTGTGTTTCCTGTAAGAAGACAATATGGCAATTTAAACGATGTAGATAATTTCAAACTTTTTTCCTCTTAATAGGAGAGTTTAACCCGTTAACATTCCAGGAGCACCAATACAGCGATTTAATCGTGGACACATTTGTGCTCTCTGTGTTAGTCATTTATCCTATTCCAGAAGGAGGAATTAATTGTAAAATTATAAACAACCTATTTGGGTTCCCACGTCCATCCCAGCGAGTAAACGCGACAACCCATATGAGAGCTAAACTAAAGGTACGCACGCAGAGCCCCCTAACCCCTTCCCATCTAAACAAAAACCTTAATCTAATAACAATGTCACCTGCCTCTCTGGCAGTCCTGACACTGAAAAAAAAAAAGGAAAAACAGAATGAACATCAGAACTGTAGCACAGTGACGTCTCCGATTTAAGTGTCTGTGTTGACTGCTGGCGAAGCTCCATTTTCCTGAAGAAGGTAATTTAAAGCCAACTTAGGATCTTCAAAAGTCCAATTCTTTTCCCCTGTAGTGAAGCGTAGAACAGCAGGATACAGTAGACTGAAGCGAATATTTTTTTCCGCCAATAGTTTGCATACTGGATTGAAGGCTTTGCGTCTTGTTGTCAACATGATATTCACCATCGAGGTCCTCCATCTTGTGGGGGTTCGCTGTGTAGTAGGAATCTACAAACTTGGGTGCAGGTGGCATTGATGGTGTTAGGTGGACAGAATTACCTTCATGCTTAACGTGGGATGTTTGTTGAATGAAGGTTGATGGCTGAATGGCAGGATTCAGTCTCTCTCTTGGAGCTAAATGTTGATTGTCGTCTGATGCGGTATGCTGTAGCACATAGTCCGAAGTGCGTTGTGAGATATCCCGATGACTAAGTTCGGGTCCGAGCCTTAACCTGAAACTTTTACTGACGCTACGTGCTGCTTCTTCTAAAGCATGTACTTCTGCTGCTGCTGCTTCCGTGTGTACGGCAAGTTTTGCAAGGTCGGCTTCTAGACGTGCTTTTTCCGTCTTTAATTTCAACTCCTGTTCAGCGAAGACAGCTCTCACTTTGGCGGCTTTGGCCTTCGCCCTGGTGGTGACAATTGCAGCGCTGCTCACAGACTTCTTTGAAGCTGATGAGCTTACATGGGAACGTGTCACATAAATTTCAGATCCTCTATCTGACATGGTGTCTGTATACGGCAGACTGCTCTCTGATAGAAGTCGGCGTCTATGCTTCAACCCTGTTTATAGTAGTAGTTTTACTGTTCTGGCACCCTCACTCTGTGTGCTTTGGAAGAACGAGTTGACAGACAGCTAAACTCTTTCCCATCGATGCATTGACTCGGACGCTGGGGGTCCTTTACAACTTTTATTGATAGGATCAGTGTAAAACTACAAGAAATAAATGAAAATACTAAGTACAACATACAACATATCTGAGTTACATAGCATTCCTGGGTAAATGCACTACATGACGAATACATATTAGCTATAATGACAGGATTAACGTGCAGAACGGAGCAACTACATTATTCAATTTGATGAGCCCTAGCCAGGAGATCATAACTCACCAACTGTGCTATGTAGAGGCAAACAAAAGAAGCAGAGATCTGGAGAGATGATCAGCATGCACAATGTCTGTGTCCATGTAACTAAATGGCTGCAGAAGAAGAAGGGGGCAGAGCTAGACTAGTGCAAAGTGTGATGGGAACTACATAAGCCTTGGTGGGACAATTTTTATTGCACAGTAACCAATGAAACATTAGATAAACAAGCTGCAGTAAGAAAACATTGTCAACAGATGGCGCTGTTGGATAAGTTATCACTGGACAGTATCAATGTCAATTACTAAACTTTATCAGAAGGCAACTTTATCACATATGCATTTCTATGGAGGAGGCATGACAGCATCTCCAATGTGACGTATAAGTCACAGGAGACGCTGGGGACATGCACATCACAAGAGGGCCTGGGGGCACAGACACTACAAGAGGGGCTGGAGGCACAGACACCACAAGAGGGGCTGGAGGCACAGACACCACAAGAGGGGCTGGAGGCACAGACACCACAAGAGGGGCTGGGGGCACAGACACCACAAGAGGGGCTGGGGGCACAGACACCACAAGAGGGGCTGGGGGCACAGACACCACAAGAGGGGCTGGGGGCACAGACACCACAAGAGGGGCTGGGGGCACAGACACCACAAGAGGGGCTGGGGGCACAGACACCACAAGAGGGGCTGGGGGCACAGACACCACAAGAGGGGCTGGGGGCACAGACACCACAAGAGGGGCTGGGGGCACAGACACCACAAGGGGGGCTGGGGGCACAGACACCACAAGGTGGGTTGGGGGCACAGACACCACAAGAGGGACTGGGGGCACAGACACCACAAGAGGGGCTGGGGGCACAGACACGACAAGGGGGTCTGGGGGCACAGACACCACAAGGGGGTCTGGGGGCACAGACACCACAAGATGGATTGGGGGCACAGACACCACAAGATGGGTTGGGGGCACAGACACCACAAGATGGGTTGGGGGCACAGACACCACAAGATGGGTTGGGGGCACAGACACCACAAGATGGGTTGGGGGCACAGACACCACAAGATGGGTTGGGGGCACAGACACCACAAGATGGGTTGGGGGCACAGACACCACAAGACGGGCTGGGGGCACAGACACCACAAGAGGGGCTGGGGGCACAGACATCACTATGGGGCTGCACACAAGACTGGGAGCGCTGGACGCAGTACTTGCGGAGCCCTGACATCACTGGGGGGGCGCAAACCTGGAGTGATACACAGCATTCGGGGGCACTCAGTGCTGAGGGTTGAACGCAACTACGGGAGGTTAGACAGAACATGGGTGTGGGGCACAAATCACTGGGCACACAGCAGCAGAGGGCGGGCTCTGGACTCAAAGCAATGAAATGCAGCACCGGACTCAAAGCAATGAAATGCAGGCGCCGGACATACAGCATCGAAGGGAGAGAGCGGGCACTCAGCTCCGAAGGGCAGAGGGCGGCCACATACCGCTGGAAGCTGTGAAGCTGCTGTGGGATGGAAGGGCAGAGCACTAATCTCGCCCACAAAGTAAGTCCTGATCACGTTGGCACTGTCCAGTGGGAGAACCCATCGGTGCGCACAAGCAGCTCATTTTGGGGATTTAAAGGGTCGCCGACCTGCAAGACCGCAGTGGCGCACAAGCACTGCTGCCCCCGAGAATCTGCCAGGGGTCGCAGAAAAAGTCATAGCGGGCCACATGTGGCCCGCAGGCCAGAGGTACCCGACCCCTGTCCTAGTTGGTGAAGTACATACCAGTGTTTGGTCAGAGATGAGTTATACATTCAGACGGAGACATAACAATTCCTAGATCCGTGCAGCATTTCAGTTATTCCTACCATGGATTAAAACAAGCCAATTCTGAACCTAAACAAATCCCTAGATGCCAGACCAGAGTCGTCTATCCACAGGGCCCAGATCTTTTCGAATTTGACCAGGCAGTTCCTTTTCAAATAAATTTTCTTTTCCAGATTTACCAGCCAGTTAATTTTGTTGACAAACTCTGAGATAGTTGGAACTTGGTCTGAGATCCAGTATTGTGCTATTAATTTTCTGGCCATGAATAGCATACGGGCAACTGACAGCTTTCCCTCCTCTTCCACCTTCATATCTTCAATATATCCCAGTATGCATACAAAGGGGGTGAGACTAAACGGGGCTTTATACGCTGCGATATCGCTAACGATTTATCGTCGGGGTCACGGTGTTTGTGATGCATATCCGGCGTCATTAGCGACATCGCAGCGTGTAACACATTTGAGCGACCTACAACGATCCCAAAAGTGGTTAAAATCGTTGGTTTTGGAGAGGTCGTTCAAACACCAAATATTGTTGTCTGGTGAGTAACGATGTCGTTTGTCGTTCCTGCGGCAGCACACATCGCTGTGTGTGACACCACAGGAGCAACAAACCTCTCCTTACCTGCCTCAACCAGCAATGCGGAAGGAAGGAGGTGGGCGGTAGGTTACGTCCCGCTCATCTTCTCCCCTCCGCTTCTATTAGACGACTGCCGTGTGACGTCGCTGTGACGCCGCATGACCCGCCCCCTTAGAAAGGAGGCGGATCGATGGCCAGAGCGACGCCGCAGGGCAGGTAAGTCCGTGTGATGGGTGTTAGCGATGTTGTGTGCCACGGGCAGCGATTTGCCCGTGACGCACAACCGACGGGGGCGGGTACGCAGCGTGTAAAGCCCCCTTAAGATCTATGTTGTATACTCTAATAATGATTGCGGCTAGACTTTTCCAAAACACCTTCAGGTTGGGGCAGGACCACAACATGTGGAGCATAGACGCGAAGTCTGCCCCACATCATGGACAGGTGGAGTCCGGTCTGGCACCTGTGTCAAATAGAAATTTAGGAGTATGGTAAACTCGATGAATCACACAGCTGAGACAATCTGTGGGCTTCCCCCAGAGATGGGTCAGGTACGCTTTCCAAAATTTCCGCCCATTGATTATCCTCAATAGGACCGAGCTTGTGTTCCTATCTCCCTTTAGAGTTTGGCAAATGGTGTACTAATAATCGATCTAATACTTTATTATACATTACAGACATTAAACCAGAGGAACCACTTGAAGAAGCTATTCTCTGTATTATTCTGTGGTGTTGAATCGCCTAACCAGCAATATTGCCTTCCGCTAAATATGCATGCCTTAATTGAAGGTATTTGTAGAATTTTCATTCAAAAGACCAAACTCAGATTGTAATTTAGAGAATTCCTGAAAACTGTGTCTGTCTAGCAGTTGTACAAGTCTGGTTAGTCCTCTCCTTCTCCAGTCTCTAAACCCCTCCAATTTATTTAGATTGGACAACCATGGGGTCTCACAGATAGAGGTAAACTGCGAGGGCCCATGAATATCTTGCATGCCTTTAATATTTTCCCATAGCTTATGTACCAGTAAATTGGTGGGTGCGGTTTCCCGTAACAAATGGAATCTGCCTGATTCTAGGACCTCATAGAGACTGGATGATTTAAAATGTTGCTGCAATAAAACTCTTTGTGCCCCCCCCCTCCTTGGATCATCCCATCCTCGGATATATTGCATTTGGGGCGGCTGCAAAATACGCCCATGGATTCGGCACTTAGAGTCCCCCATTCCCATTTATTTCTTTGTAATGTTTCTAATTTAATTCTTGGACTGCGCCGTCCACAGATCAATTCTCTGAAAAGTGAGTTGACCTTATAGAAGTATCGTTGGTGTATCCAATGTGGAAAGTTATGTAGGACATAAAGAAGCTGAGGCATCCAGATCATCTTGACCAGGTTCGTCCGTCCCACCACCGACAGAGGTAGCCGGGTCCATATATCAGTTTTATCATTACATTTTTTAAGGATTGGGGTCAGGTTAAGTTTTTCATAATCGTTCACTCTAGCGGTGACATTGATTCCCAAATATTTAAATTGCGAAGAAATTTGTAATCCTGAGGAGGCATATCTAGGGATATTATCCATGTGATCTACAGGGAGTAAGACAGAGTTCCCCCAATTTATCATCAATCCAGAGTATCTCCCAAAATCCTGAATCGTTTCCATAGCCAAGGGTAGTGAGACGGACACATCTGCCAGAAAAAGTAGAGTATCATCTGCGTATAGAGCCACTTTTTCCTCCCGGTCCCCTCTTTTGAAATCTATAATGTTTGGGTGTCGACGGAAGGTCTCTGGTATGGGCTCTATAGCCATTGTGAATAGTAGAGGTGAAAGAGGGCACCCCTGTTGAGTACCCCTAGCTAAACTGAATGTTGGAGTAAGCTGCCCGTTAATCCTAATCCTGGCTGTCGGCCTGCCATATAGTAATTTTACCCACAAGATAAAGTTCGTGCCCAACCCAAATTTGCGAAGAACTGCCCATAGAAAGTTCTATTCGATAGAGTCGAAAGCTTTAGCTGTGTCTAGGAAACATAACCATATCTCCCGGATTATCCACTGGAAGCTGCAAATTGAGATGAAGGCGTCTAATATTAACCGCCGTAGATCTAGAGGGCATAAAGCCAGACTGGTCGGAATGAATCAGAGAGGAGAACACCTTGTTCAATCTAGTTGCCAATACCTTGGCTATGATTTTGATGTCTGTGGTGAGGAGAGAAATTGGTCTATATGAATCGGGGAGTAGGGGATCTTTACCTGGTTTAAGTATGACCACAACAATTGCCTCCTGCATTGATGGAGGGAGGCAACCCGCCTCAGCCACTCCTCGGAACGTATCCAGAAGCTGCGGCAGTAGGATGACCCCAAATTTTTTATATATCTCTATGGGGTGACCATCTGATCCCGGGGACTTGCCATTAGACATGGAAGTCACCGCCAACTGCAGTTCTTCCATTTGCAGTGGGCCGTTCAGATAGACCCGATCAGTCTCTGAGGGCCTGGGGAGGGATATATCTGCAAGATAAGAGTCAATCTGGTCCTCATTGAAACTTAATTTGGATCTAGAAATGTTGATAAAAGTCAGCAAAAACCTGTAATATCCGCTCCGATTCATTGACCACCGAGCCCGTACTCTCTCTTTTGACTCCCACAAAGGAATTTCCCTACTGCGCCCTGGCTATGACAGCTAATAAATGCCCCGCTTTCTCACCCTCCTCAAAAAATTTGTGTTGTGAAAACATCCGCCTATTCTTAGCCTTTTCCCTAAGGCTAAGGTGAGTATCGTATGACTTCTGAGCCTCTTTCCATTCCAGCAGGTTCTGAGTAGTTGCACATTCTCTGTACATGCGTTCCATGGTCTGAGCCCTATCCTGGAGAAATATCCCAAATTGACGCGACTTAAGTGGGCTTTACACGCTGCGACATCGCTAGCGATGTCGAGTGCGATAACACCCGCCCCCGTCGTATGTGCGATATGTTGTGATCGCTGCCGTAGCGAACATTATCGCTACGGAAGCGTCACACGGACTTACCTGCTGTGCGACGTAGCTCTTGCCGGTGAACCGCCTCCTTTCTAAGGGGGCGGTTCGT
The DNA here is from genome assembly GCF_048569485.1 of Anomaloglossus baeobatrachus. NCBI lineage: Eukaryota > Metazoa > Chordata > Amphibia > Anura > Aromobatidae > Anomaloglossus > Anomaloglossus baeobatrachus. The sequence continues at coordinate 533,084,131 of NC_134357.1, read as the reverse complement.
GCGGCGTCACAGCGACATCACACGGCAGCCATCCAATAGAAGCGGAGGGGCGGAGATGAGCGGGACATAACATCCCGCCCACCTTCTTCCTTCCGCATTGCCGGTGGGGGCAGGTAAGGAGATATTCCTCGCTCCTGTGGTGTCACACATAGCAATGTGTGCTGCCGCAGGAACGAAGAACAACATCGCTAATAAAACGAAAACGATTTTTTGTTTCAGGACGACCTCTCCGCGGCAAACAATTTTGGCCGCTTTTGCGATCGTTTAAGGTCGCACATAAGTTCCACACACTGCGATATCGTTAATGACGCCGGATGTGCGTCACAAACAACGTGACCCCGACGATAATTCATTAACGATATTGTAGCGTGTAAAACCCCCTTCAGTCTTTGACCTACTAACTCCTTGTGTTAGTGCCCCTCGTAAGCAGGCTTTCATGGCATCCCATATAGTATTTTGAGAAACACACACTCTGTTGTTTACTCTAAAGTAGTGATTTAGGGTGGAAATAATGGGTTCAGCCTCAATAATTTGCAGCCAGAAAGGATTGAGGGACCATGTAACAAGAGCAGGGTCAGGCCCAGGAAGGAACCGGAGGCAGGTCAACATGGGGGGAATGGTCTGAGATGGCTCTAGGCAGGTATGCCATCAATTCCACCAGCTGCAGTGTGCCCGCAGACCCCAGTGTCATGTCAATTCTAGATAGGGTTTCATTTGACTTTGAGTAACAGGAAAACTGGCGAACTCCCTGGTATCTAACCCCCCTAAAGTCAGTGCCAGATCCTTTATTATGTCGCCAAACCCTGAAATAGGCAGTGTCGCCGTGGACGGGTCATTGTTAAATTTGTCCCAATATGGGTGGATAATGTTATTGAAATTTCCCATACATATCACCTGTACATCTGGATTATTCTGGATAGCTTCCGCTTCCGCCACCATATTCATGACACTATTGTTATAAGGTGGAGGAATTTACACCCCTATTAGTAGCAATTCATTATTCAGAATTTTGCACCGGATACCGTATTTTTTGGACTATAAGACACACCCTAGTTTTAGAGGAGGAAAATAAAATATTAAGCAAAAACTGTGGTCATGACACACTGTTATGGGACGAGGATCTGCTGCTGACACTGTTATGGGGGTAATGTCCCCAAAGTCTCTACTAAGGTACCCCATCCTGGTAATGATTCTCCTGCCTTGTATAATATCCCCATCCTTGTATACAGTATATGTCCCCATCACATAAAAACATAAACGTTTAGGCTATATGCGCACGCTGCGTTTTTTTTGCCGCGTTTTTGCTCGTTTTTTGGGTGCAGTTTTGGTCTCAAAACTGCATGAATTTCCTTCCCCAGCAAAGTCTATGAGTTTTCTTTTTTGCTGTCCACACATTAGTCTCATAACATATTCACTGTTTTCCTGCTCACCGGTGGCTGTGATTGGTTGCAGGCAGACCCGCCCCCACGCTGATTGACAGCTGTCTGACTACAGCCAATCACAGACACTAGTGGGCGTGTCTATATTGTACAGTAAATTAAATCATTTAAAAAAGAAACGACGTGCGGTCCCCCCCCCAATTTTGATAACCAGCCAAGATAATGTCTCACAGCTGGGGGCTGGTATTCTCAGGCTGGGGAGACCCACGTTATTGGGAGTCCCCCAAGCATAAAAATATCAGCCAGCAGCCAACCAGAATTGCCGCATCCATTAGATGCGACAGTCCCGGGACTTTTCCCGGCTCATCCGGATTGCCATGATGCGGTGGCAATCGGGATAATAAGGAGTTAATGTAAGCAGCCCATAGTTGCCACTAAGTCCTAGCTTAGTGATAACAGGCGTCTATGAGACACCACTTCATCACTAAGCTGTAAGTGAAAGTAAATAAACACAATCACCCAAAAAATCCTTTATTTGAAATAAAACACAAAAAAAGCCCCGTCTTTCACGACTTCATTAATCTCTAAAACACCCCTCCAGGTCCGACGTAATCCACACGAGGTCCCACGACGCATCCAGCTTTGCTACATCTGACAATCACAGAGTCCAGCCATGGAGCACAACCGCTCTCTGTGTGGGTCAGGCCGCAAGTGAAGTGAGCCGCACGGGACTTCAGCTGTCACCACATCACCTGACTGAAGTCACCGCTGATCCCGCATTCATGTCAGCAGCGGACTGATATGCGGTTACAAGTGGAGGACTCCCGCTGTATACTCACCTTTCCTTACTCCACGCAGCCTTGCTCGTCTTCATGTCTGTGCCAGCAGCAGCGCCGCTGACCTGTGTGGAGCCGTCATCGCTGTGCGCACCGCTCTCCACACACATCAGCGGGCCGGCAGACAAGAGGACAACACGATGGTGCAGGGAACGGTGACCGGTGAGTATACTTATTCACTGCCCCCTGTGCTGATGATGATACGTGGGGTGTAGTGAATATAGCCACACATGGTTCATGCAGCGTTATTTGAATCCCTTATTTATTATATTGATGGCCAGACCATACAATACCAGCACTTTTTACCATTCACCCTTTGTGCCTCCACTATTTCCTCATAGATTGGAGCTTATGAGCAGGGCCCTCAGTCCTCTTGGTAGGAGTTGAATTGTTACACGCAACGACATCGCTAACGAGATATCGCGGCAATCACGGATTCCGTGACGCACATCTGGCCTGGTTAGCGACGTCGTTGCGTGTGACAGCAACGAACGAGCGTTAACGATGGAAAATACTCACCTTATCGTCCATCGTTAACACGTCGTTCATTTTCAAAAAATCGTTGATTGTGGAGGTCTCAGGTTGTTCGTCGTTCCCGAGGCAGCACACATCGCTACGTGTGACACCCCGGGAACGACAAACAACAGCTTACCTGCAGCTGCCGGCAATGCATAAGGAAGGAGGTGGGCGGGATGTTACGTTCCGCTCCGCTCATCTCCGCCCCTTCGCTTCTATTGGGCGGCCGCTTAGTGACGCCGCACGAACCGCCCCCTTAGAAAGGAGGCGGTTCGTCGGACACAGCGACATCCCTATGCAGGTAAGTCCCGTGTGACGGCTCCTAGCGATATTGTGCGCCACGGGTAGCGATTTGCCCGTGACGCACTACCGACGGGGGCGGGTACTTTTACCAGCGATATTGCTGCGTGTAAAGCCCCCTTTATTCTGTAATGTCTGATATTGTCTGTACATGTCCCCTCTAAATTGTAAAGTGTTGTGGAATACATTGGCGCTGTATAAATAAAAATAATTGTTTTTTAGTGAAATTAGCACACAGTGGATGTTGCAGAGAGAAACTACAAATATGCCATTTTCGTGCCCAGCTTGTGCTATTTGAGTCATGCACACATCTGCTGGAAACGTTTTTTTAACTTGAGAGTCTATGGAGAACAGATCCATTAACGGATGGCTATTTAGCCATCCTTTTGTCTTGCGTTTGTAACGGAACCATTTGCCATAGAGTCCAAGATTAAAAAAACGGATCCAGAAGAAATAATTTTGCCAGTGGTTCTTTTCAGGATCCATTCTAATGGATGATTACAGGACATTGGAACTCAGTCTTACAATGTTTGAGCACACTGCAAGGCTCAGAAGCGAGGGGAACATTTAGCTGTGGGAGGACAGATTTTGCTGGATTGGTTTATGGAAGCCATATTGCTTTTCTACAGCCTTTCAGCCACTAGTAATGTGGTAACCTTTGTTTTCCCATTGACAGACTCCATTGGGATCTTGTTTTTTTTGCAGGCGGAGTTGAAGTATTTATTGGTATCATTTTGGTCTCCACATTTTTGGGTGGCTTATTATTTCAATGTTTTAAGGGAGTATGAATAAAGAGAGTTGAACATCATGCTCTATTAGTTCCAATGTTAAGAGTGTGGAATATTTTTTTCTTCGTAAATAACAAAATTTTGCTACATAAGTAACATTTTTAAAATACACATAGAAATTGTAGCTAATATATAAAGCTGTGTGTGTGTGTGTGTGTGCGTGTGTGTGTGTCCGTGTCCGTCCGGGATTGGCATCTGCACCGTCGCAGCTAGAGCCACAAAATTTTGCACACTCACACTTCTGGACCCCGAGAGCGTCATAGGCTATGTTTTGAGGGGAAATTTTAACCCTGCGCTTTACAGTTTTTCACCAAAAAACCTGCCTCCATTAAAGCAAATTGAGCTCGGAGCCACAGTGCAGCCAGAACTTAAGAAGAATGCGCAGCCACGCCCTTAAATGGAATGTTGGCGTGTCACAATGCAGCCAGGGAAAGAGGCAGACACAGACAGGGTAAGAGACAGACACAGACAAAGAGACACTGACAGGGAAAGAGACAGACAGGGAAAGAGAGAGACAGGTTAAGAGACAGACACAGACAGGTAAAGAGACAGAGACAGACACAGGGAAACAGACAGACAGGGAAAGAGAGGGTAAGAGATGGACAGAGAAAGAGACAGACATAGGGAAAGAGAGGTAAAGAGACTGACAGGGAAAGTGACAGATATAGATAGACAGACAGACAGGGAAAGAGACAGACAGACAAAGAGATAGAGAGAGACAGAGAGATATATACAGAGGGGGAGACAGACATTATAATTACATTTATATCTACTTGTTTTGTGGTTTTTGTGTGCAGAATACATTTTTGTTAATACATTCTATTTTGTTAACAGCAGTTATTAACCCGGGCGAAGCCGGGTAGTACAGCTAGTAAGAACATAATTTTTAAGGATATTTTATTGAAAAATAATAATTTTTATTTTTGGCAGATGACTGTACTAGGAGATCAGAGGCTCAAGTGATGTCTGCCATTTTTAACTCTGATGACCTTGATATCACACAAGATATAACTGACGTGAATACTATTGTTCCAGATATCCCATCAACCCTTCACAGTAAAAATCTATCAGCTGATCCTGTTAAACAGGTCCTATCTTCTGATTCATCACAGACTGTTAAGAAAAATAAAAGTAAAAAGAAAAGCATTAATAATCAAACCTCTCTTACAGCAAAGAAGCCATTTTCAAGTGCAGAATATGGAAAAAGATTTTCCTTCAAAATGTCTTTTGTTACACGTAAAAAAAATCACACAGAGGAGAAAAGATTTTCTTGTGCAGAGTGTGGGAAATATTTTAACCAGAAAGCCTGGCTTGTTACACATGAGAGAGTTCACTCAGGGGAGAAGCCATATTCATGTTCAGAATGTAGAAAATGTTTTGCAAGTAAATCAAATCTGGTTATCCATCAGAGAATACACACAGGAGAGAAGCCCTTTTCATGTTCAGAATGTGGGAAATGTTATGCTGATAAATCAAGTCTTTTTAGACATCAGAGCATACACACAGGGGAGACGCCATATTCATGTTCAGAATGTAGAAAATGTTTTGCAAGTAAATCAAATCTGGTTATCCATCAGAGAATACACACAGGAGAGAAGCCCTTTTCGTGTTCAGAATGTGGGAAATGTTATGCTGATAAATCAAGTCTTTTTAGACATCAGAGCATACACACAGGGGAGAAGCCATATTCATGTTCAGAATGTAGAAAATGTTTTGCAAGTAAATCAAATCTGGTTATCCATCAGAGAATACACACAGGAGAGAAGCCCTTTTCATGTTCAGAATGTGGGAAATGTTATGCTAATAAATCAAGTCTTCTTAGACATCAGAGCATACACACAGGGGAAACGCCATATTCATGTTCAGAATGTGGTAAATATTTTACAGATAAATCACATTTTGATAGGCACCAAAGATTTCACACAGGGGATAAGCCCTTTTCTTGTTCAGAGTGTGGGACATGTTTTGCAAGTAAATCAAATTTTATTAGACACCAGAGAATTCACACAGGCGAGAAGCCATATTTTTGTTCAGAATGTGGGAAATGTTTTACAGATAAATCACGTTTTGATAGGCACCAAAGATTTCACACAGGGGATAAGCCCTTTTCTTGTTCAGAATGTGGGAAATGTTTTGCAGATAAATCATGTTTTGGTAGGCACCAGAGAACTCACACAGGAGAGAAGCCCTTTTCATGTTCAGAATGTGAGAAATGTTATGCTGATAAATCAAGTCTTCTTAGACATCAGAGGATACACACAGGGGAGAAGCCCTTTACATGTTCAGAATGTGGGAAAGGTTTTGCTGATGAATCAAGTTTTCTTAGACATCAGAACATACACACAGGGGAGAAGCCATATTCATGTTCAGAATGTGGTAAATGTTTTGCAAGTAAATCAAATTTGAGTACCCATCAGAATATGCACTCAGGGAAGAGGCCTTTTTCATGTTCAGAATGTGGAAAATGTTTTACAGGTAAATCACATTTTGATAGGCACCAAAGAATTCACACAGGGGACAAGCCCTTTTCTTGTTCAGAATGTGGGAAATGTTTTATAAATAAATCACATTTTGAAAGGCACCAAAGAATTCACACAGGGGACAAGCCCTTTTCTTGTTCAGAATGTGGGAAATGTTTTGCAGATAAATCACATTTAGTTACGCACCTGAGAATTCACACAGGCGAGAAGCCATATTTATGTTCAGAATGTGGGAAATGTTTTAATCAGAGTTCACAATTAGACTGCCATCTGAGAACTCACACAGGGGAGAAGCGTTATTCATGTACAGAATGTGGGAAATGTTTTGTAGAAAAATCAAGTATTGTTTACCATCAGAGAATTCACTCAGGTGAGGAGCCTTTTTCATGTTGAGAATGTGGAAAATGTTTTGCTGAAAAATCAAGTCTTGTTAAACATCAGAGAGTTCACTCTGGGAAGAAGCCTTTTTCATGTTCAGAATACAAAAATATTTTACCAGCAAATGACATCTTTTTGAACATCAAAAATCTCACATGGGGAGATTTCATATCTAGAAGTTGAGAAATGTTTTACTTGTAAATCACATTTTATTGACCACTTAGAAAATTTCACACAGGGAAAAACAACATTTCACAAACTGTACAAAAAATACACAAGACAGTTAAATAAAAGACCTATAAGAGAAAGCAATTTAGTATTACCATTATAATTTAAAATGTATGGAGTTACTATTCGATTCCTGTTATATAAACATAAAATAAAAAGCAATATTCCATGTGCACTGAATACTTCACATTGCTAAATACATATTCACTATGTGGACAAATGTATTAGAATTCCTCCCATGCTCCTAAAAAAATATCCAACATTTCCTTCTCCCTCCTTCTCCCAGCTCTCAATCTCAGCAATCTGCCATTTATTACCGTTTTTTTCAATCCATATTTTCCTTTTTTGAACAAACTACAGTAGAACATTGGTTAACGAGAACAATCCGTTCTGGGTGTGTGCTTGTTAACCAAGTTATTCGTTCAGCAAAGCAAAATTTCTCATAGGAAATCATTGCAATGCAGACAATTCGTTTCACAACATGTTAAATGTCCCATCCTGGTCCCCTATTGTTTCATTTCACACATGCACAAACACGTACAAACACACACCAACTCACACAAACACACATAAACACACAAGCACGCACGCACATGCACATATTATGCTCACCTTACCTTCCGTTCCATCGCTGGTCTCCTTGGACTTGCTGTTCTCTGTTACGGGCTGTGTATCAGGTTACCATAACGACGAGGGAGAAATTTCTGCTGCCAGAGCGCTGATGTCAAAAGCAGAGCCGCTTGCCTCTGATTGGCCAGCCTTTGAGTAGCGGTGACAGTGCGTGTGTGTGTGTGTGTGTGTGTGTGTGTGTGTGTGTGCGTGTGTGTGTGCATGTGTGTGTTTGTGCGTGCTTGTGTGTGTGTGGACTGCAAGTGTGGGTCAGAGCGCGGTGGATATACGAAACCGGAAGTGTGTGCGGTAAGAATTTTGTTCGTACAGCAAAGCTTTCTCGTAAATCAAGTTACAAATTTACAGAAAGCTTTGCTTGTTAAGCGAAATTCTTGTTAAGTGGGTTACTCGTTAAGCGAGGTTCCACTGTACTTTCACTTTCCTATATTACAATGATAAATAAGTTCATATTGCAAATTACTACTTGCGTATAGGATCCATTCCTACTTTGTCAGAACATCTGGTGTGATCTTTTTTTTTTAAAAACAACCTCACTTTTCACACCAAGTATTGCAGTTTTTTCTACACCAATGGAAACTGATTTTTTTTCTATACCCTAATATTAGGCTATTTAGATAATTGAGTGAAAGTTTAAAATAAAATCTCTAAACTTTTGCATTTTAAACCATAACATAAAATAGGTGTTTCTCATTGTAATCTGTCACTTCTGATACTCAGATTTCCTATTATTATCCATTTTTTACAATATCTCTGGTGTTAAATTAAATTCTATGTAGAATGAACAAGTAAGAAATTTTATACCCTGGATTTTTAGAAAGGGAAGTCTTAAAGGAGTTGTCCGACATTAGCTTACCAAATATTTTTGAGTTCATCTGTGCTGTATTGTCATATAAAGCACCCCTTGTTATTTTTGGTTTTCTAACTTTTGTTCCTCTTGAATTATCCCTTTATTCTCTGCAGCTCCTTGTTTACATTCAGCTCCAGCAAACATGATAATTTCCTGTGCTAAACCTCCCAGTCAGAGCTGGCACCGCCCGGCCTCAGTGTCCAGGCTTGCCCCCTGCCCGCCCCCTGCACACACATTCCCTGTCAGTATTCTGCCCCAGCACCTGACCTGTTATCACTCTAGCATTGGAAATAGCAGCCCCACACTGGGATCTGCGCCCGACAGACACATCAGGCTCTGCGCCCCCCACACACATCGGGCTCTGCAACCCCCTCACACACACACAAACTGCGCTCTGTACCGACCCCCCCCCCACCACCACCATCGTTCTGTACCGACCCCTACCCCCATAGGGAACACATGTAGGCTACATTCACATGACCGTTCCGTTTTTGCGGTCTGCAAAAAAAGGTCCGTTTTTTTCACGGATGCATCCGTGTCATCTGTGTGCCTTCCATTTTTTTGCGGACCGCAAAAAACGTAAGCAGCAAGAAAGATAAATAGATGAGTAGATATAGAGATGGATAGATAGATATAGAGACAGAGAGATAGATGGATGGATGAATGAATGGGATAGATAGATGAGAAAGACCTATATAATGTCCCACTTCCCTGCATATTCTAAGCTGGCCTTTTGTGACTTTCATGTGGCACTAAAGGGTGCTTAGCCTTGTATTTAGCCAAAAAATAAATTATATTAAAAAAAAAAAACAACGTGGGGTCCCTCCTATCTTTTGTAGCCAGCTAGGGTAAATAAGACGGCTGCAGCATACAACCCACAGCTGGCAGCTTTACCTTGAATGGTAATCCAAAACAGAGGGCACCTCACGCTGTTATTTTAAATTATATAAATAATTTAAAACAAAAAACGTGGGGTCCCCCCAAATTGGATCACCAGCCAAGGTAAAGCGGACAGCTGTGGTCTGGTATTCTTAGACTTGGGAGGTCCACTGTTATTGGACACTCCCCAGCCTAAAAATAGCAGGCTACAGCCGCCCCAGAAGTGGCGCATCCATTAGATGTGCCAATCCTGGCGCTTCGCCCCAACTCATCCCATTGCCCTGGTGCGGTGGCAAACGGGGTAATGTACAGGGTTGATGCCAGATGTGTAATGTCACCTGGCATCAAGCCCAGCAGTTGGTGATGTCACGCGTCTATCAGATACCCGACATCACCAACCCAGTCAGTAATTAAAAAAAAAAAAAAATAGACAACAAAAAAAGTTTTATTTGAAAAAACACTCCCCAAAACAATTCTCTCTTTCACCAATTTATTGGAAAGAACAATAAAATCAGGGTCCGGCGTAATCCAATAAGGGGGTCCCACGATAATCCATACCATAGTCAATGTCCCAGTCAATGAAGAACAGAATGTTCCCCATTGTCTGGGAGACCAGTGCAGTGACCTGAGCTAACATGAATAGCCCAGGTCACTTTAGGGGATGACGAGTGCTGCTGTCAGGAGGTTAGATGAGATCATTACCTGCAGTGACAATCTCTTGCTCTACTGACGTCAGCGCTGTCACTGACTTCTATGTCCGCCGCGTTCTCAGCAGTATCGCGAGAGCCTGTGACATCACCGCTAGTGACAATCTCGGGCCGCCCGCGAGACGTGACGTGAGAACGCAGCGGGCATAGAAGGCAGTGACAGCGCTGACGTCAGGAGAGCAGGAAATCGTCACAGCAGGTAATGATCTCATCTAACCTCCTGACAGCAGCACTCGTCATCCTCGCGGCTGCACGCACTGTGAGAAGCTGCTGATACACTGCAGTGCGAGCAGCCGCGGGGCTGGCAGGGAGTGGGACACAGACTGCACCGGCACTCCTGCTATCCTAAGCACTGTAAGCAGGGGGCCCGGTGCTGGCGGTGACACCGTGGGCGGGGAGAGTACGGGGTGCGAGAGAATGTGTGGGAGGGTGCAGGGAAGAGGGCAGAGACTCACGCACTACCCACCCAGCAGGGCGGCAACAAGCTGTTCCCAGATTTGCATTCTGCCCATGTTGACATGAAATGACTGGAAGCAGCAAAATCGCGGCAGGAGCGGTCACGTGATCACTCTGTGCCGGGGGAGAGGGGCTGACAGCAGGGCAGGTAAGTGGTCACTATCTACTTACCTGCCCCAATGTAGCCCAAGAGGGTAATAATAAAAAAAAGTCAAAATAAGCCGGATAACCCCTTTAAGCGGGCTTTACACGCAACGACATCACTAAGGAGATGTCGTTGGGGTCACGGAATTCGTGACACACATCCAGCGACGCCGTTGCGTGTGACACCGCAGGAACGACCGGTAACAATCAAAAATACTCTCCATATCATTGATCGTTGTCCAGTCGTTCCTATCCCGATTATCATTGCTGTTGCAGGTATGATGTTGTTCATCGTTCCTGCGGTAGCACACATCGCTACGTGTGACACTGCAGGAACGAGGAACAACATCGTACCTGCGGCCGTACGCAATGAGGAAGGAAGGAGGTGGGCGGGATGTTCGTCCCGCTCATCTGCGCCCCTCCGCTTCTATTGGGCGGCCACTTAGTGACACCGCACGACCCGCCCCCTTAGAAAGGAGGCGGTTCGCCGGCCACAGCGACGTCGCTAGGCAGGTAAGTATGTGTGACGGGTGTAAGCGATGTTGTGCGCCACGGGCAGCGATTTGCCCATGACGCGCAACCGACGGGGGCGGGTATGCTCGCTAGCGATGTCACAGCGTGTAAAGCACGCTTTAGTATTCTAGACAATCTGTGTCTTGTCTTCCTCTTGACAATACCCCACAGATTCTCTATGGGATTTAGATCAGGCTAGTTTTCTGGCCAATGAAGCACAGTTATACTGTGGTTATTAAGCCAGGTATTGGTACTTTTGGTAGTGTGAACAGGTACCAAGTCCTGCTGGAAAATGAAATTTCCATCTCCAAAAAGCTTGTCGGCAGAGGGAAGTATGAAGTGCTCTAAAATTTCCTGGTAGACAGCTGCGCTAACGTTGCTCTTGATAAAGCACAGTGGATCTACCCCAGCAGATGACATGGCTCCAAAACCATTACAGATTGTGGAAACTTCACACTAGCGCTCAAGCATCTTCGATTGTGGCCTCTCAACTCTTCCTCCAGACTCTGAGACCTTGACTTCCAAATGAAATGCAAAATTTACTTTCATCTAAAAACAACACCTTGGACCACTGAGCAACAGTCCAGTTCTTTTTCTCTTTGGCCCAGGTAAGACGCTTCTGGTGTTGTCTATTGGTCATGAGTGGCTTGACACAAGGAGTGCTAGCTACACTTGTAACTCATTTCCTGGATACGTCTGTGTGTGGTGGCTTTTCAAGCACTGACTTCATCACCAGTCCACTCCTTGTGAATCTCCCCCACATTTTTGAATGGCCTTTTCTTAACAATCCTATCAAGGTTGCGGTTATCCCGGTTGCTTGTGCACCTTTTTCTACCACACTTTTTCCTTCCACTCTATTAATATGCTTGGATACTCTGTGAACAGCCAGCTTTTCTTTAGCAATGACCTTTTTGGGCTTACCCTCCTTGTGGAGTGTGTCAATGACTGCCTTCTGGACATCTGTCATGTCAGCAGTCTTCCCCATGATTGTGTAACCTACTGAACCAGACTAAGGGACCATTTTAAATGCTTAGGAAGTCTTTGCAGGTGTTTTGTGGTAATTATTCTAATTTTCTGAGATAATGGCTTTTGGGTTTTCATTGGCTGTAAGCAATAATTATCAACATGAACAGAAATAAACACTTGAAATAGATCATTCTGTGTAATGACTCTAATATATGTGTTTCCCTTTTTGTATTGAAGTACGAAATGAACTTTTTAATTATATTCTAACTTATTGAGATGCATTTATAGATTAGACGAGTACCTCCTATTTAGACAGTTTCAATTTTACTCCGTTGCTCTTTATATGAACAAGATCAGTGAGTCTCATTATACTGAGTAGAGAACCTCCAGGAAAAAGATCCCGTCTCTTACGAACATACTGGAGTTCCGAAGTCTCCAGCCATGGAGTCCAGATTCTCTTATTTTTGGCTCTAGCATTTCTTTTAGAAAAAGTCTCTTTCTCATACAGTCCTGTAGTAATGACTTTGTTAATCACATTTTGTAGGACTGTTCATGTGAATCCATCTAAATGTTATCAATTTATGTGCAAGAAACTGTAGAAGTTCTACCGCAGTTTTAACACTTGTCCAGTGTCAGGTATTCTGTATTCTTTAAAATAACAAAAAACATGGTGTCTTGAACCAAACTTGCTGATTATGATTATACAATTGTAATAACTTAACTTCAAAACTGTATGCATGTAATGCAGCATATGTATAGGGTCAGACAAAAAAAGAACAAATCTGTACAACGACTTGGATATAAAACACTTGAATTTTATTAGTATAGAAAAAGTTAATAATAAGTAGACAATATAAAAAGTAGAGACAAATGGTGTATGCCAACAGGTGGCGCTCTCACCATATACACGGTAGATAGGAGCACATGTTCAATAAATATATCCAGGTGTGCACAGCCAGGGCTTACTCATAGATCACGTAGCTCAAGGCTGGACACATTACAAACAAACACACAGTGCTCATTGCAGCTAGTCCAGGACATAATAACGACAGCATGTACAGTAAATAGAGACGTATCCCTGAATCGACTGCAGTACTTAAATCATACCTGTAAATGTGGTGAGAGCCCAGAACCCCGACCTATAGGTTTCGATGTCAGTCCTTCCGGGGGTGGTCTCTGAGTAAAACAATGGCCCTTTTAAATGGTGACTGCCCAATCACGTCCCCTTAAACCTCCACCACTTATATTCTAGGATACATAGAACTTCCCCCTAATGACATATAACAGGCATCCTAATTGGAAAGTATTTGCCAAGTGCCGTCCCCATCCACGTGTCCTATCAAAAAACGCTATACCGGAAGTGGAAGTGATGCACCCATCACGTCACTCCCACCAGGACGTTCCCAAAAGACGCTGCACCGGAAGTGGAAGTGACGCGACCATCACGTCACTCCCACCAGGACGTTCCCATCAGCGCGTCATCCCAAAGACTGCCGTATTGCCATATATCAGTGCCAATATATATATATCCATGTATATAAGACAAAGAACACAGACATGCTCTCTTTTCAGCCAGCATCACCCACTGAGCTCGTATATTACGATAGATCCAATTATACAGTAAGTAAGCATAAATAACCTTGAAACTAATGAAGGAGTGTGTTCACTCCCCAATTTCTCTCATCCCTCCTGCCCTCCCGTACATTCCTTTTGTGTGAACATTACTGATAAGAGTTTATAGCTTCACATTCTGGTTTCATCATCTTTAGTTAACTCCTTCATAATTATACAACTTTGAATTATACTATAGGTCTGTGCAATTGCTACACAGACAGACAGATAATTTTGCATCTACATCTACATTTTGATTTAGTTATATACACAGATATTCTTATTACGTTTGAACAAACAAGCTATAGCTCAGTGCCACCTCCACAATAGCAGCATAAATGATGACAGACAGAGGTAGGAAAAATTACTGCTGGCGCACGGCAAGACGCGTTTCGGCTAAACCTTTATCATTGCCATGGTGTACTTTACTAACTATGTGGGATATAAAAAGGAAAAGACCCCCTAAGGTGGGTGGTGCTATAGTTAAATAATTTGTAATCAATAACACTTGTGAGCAACCACCTACGACCTAGGCCAGTTAAAAAAAAAAAAAAGGTGTATTAACCCCTTAAGAAAGAGTCAATACGCCAGTAGTAATTTTTCCTGTGTTATACAAAAAATATTTTTTACAGAACATGATAAGACAAAATGTATATACAGTTTCATTAATGCTAGTCATTGCTATATGCAGGGAAAATGGAGGACCCACACCAACTATATGAATAAAAAAAAAAAATTAAATCATCTTACATTTAGAATAGGAAAGCTGTATACTTTATGAAACAAATCCAAAGCCTCCATACAGACATAAATAAAAGATCTTAAAACCAATTTGGCCAAGTATTCACAACATGTGGACTTTGAAAAATTACAAGAAAAGATGAAATCCAAGCTGGCTAAGTTGGAAAATACTGTGACAGACATTAAAAGAAGAAAATTCGAAAGAGACTTAAGACTATAAAGACAATAAAGTCTATGATTGGCAATCTTATCCACGTCCTATACTAAAGAAAAATTTGTATGCACAGAACAGAAACAAAGTAACTTTCTCAGAAGGGAATAAAAGCTCAGATTCTTCTACATTTAATCTAACAGAGGATACTATGGATTCTTCAACTTTATCCACATCTATGGATGAAAGCGACGGTTTGTACAACTCTGGACTGCAACATAAGACTTTTTATTCCAGAAATGTGTCAAAAAACGGAGGAAGAGAGGCGGGCGGAAGCATCATGGTGCCAGTAAGAAAAAATCCGCAAAGGAACAAGAATCAGAGGTATTAGAGGTCCCTATATGGAACCTCTCAAGTTATATTCTAACAGAGGACCAAATCTCTCTATTATCTAGAGGACTGGGTTATTGTCCAACATATAGTTTTGACCTGTACAAAACCTTGTTAGATGTCAACAAATTGGCACGTAATCTTACTGTCAAATGTCATTTTTCTGATGATGATACAATAAGGACTGACTATGATATACCAGTGATTAATAATGATGTCATGTTGTCTTATGAAGAACAACAAGTACTTTTGACGGCAAAAAAGTTACAATGTGAAAGTGTTGCAGGCAGTATGGATCTTAATTCTACTTTTCATACAAAAAAATCCGTTTTTTTATCCGTTGAGGTCACGTCCACTGGTTTTGGATTCTTTCCAAGAGCTGGTGGAAAGTGAACTAATAGAGCTTGACAAAGAAATTAAAAAGAACCCTCTGAATAAAAATAATTTATCAGCAAAAGAAAAAATAGCCTTAAAAGATTTAATAAATTAAGATCTGCTAGTACGTGAAGCTGATAAAGGGGAGGGGTTGTTATCCTTAATGCAGGATTGTATGAAAAGCTGAATTTATTAGATCTAGAGAATTCCAATGCATATGAGGAAATATTCCATGATCCTACCATAGAATTCAATGGAGAGCTAAAAGCATTATTAGAGGAAGGCTTATTCAATGGGGCTCTCACACAGAGGCTGTTTGACTATTTGTATACCACCTGTCCGATTGTTCCTATTTACCATTCACTCCCAAAGGTCCATAAGAATGTATTCCCACCTCCACTACGTCCTATAGTGGCAGGTATTGGATCTTTGGGAGAGAGACTGGGAGAATGGGTGGATCATTACTTACAGCCTCTGGTGAAAGAAATCCCCAGTTACATTAGAGACACTAAAGCCCTAGTCACTATGATAGAAAATTTTGTATGGGAAGATCACTTTTCTTGGATTACAAGTGATGTTGTCCCATTGTATCCATCGATTCCCCATAGGGTAGCTATAGACTCTCTAATTTACCACCTAGAAACTTTCAGTAATTATACCACAGAAATCAAAGATTTTTTTGTAATGGCAGTCAGGTTTTTACTAAGCCATAACTATTTTCTCTTTCAACAGCAGGTTTTTCCTGCAGAGGACTGGAGTTAGCATGGGCGCCAAGTTCTCCCCTTCTCTGGCTAATTTGGTTATGGCCAGATGGGAGGAATTGGTGTTATATGCTGACTCCAGTCTTTTTTCCACCAGGCTAGTGTGGATAGGGCGTTATATAGATGATTTGATCATCATATGGAAAGGAACACAGCAAGAAGCCTCCACTTTCATTAATGACATCAATGTGAATGAATTCAATCTAACCTTTACTCATTTTTGGAACAAAAATACAGTGAATTTTCTTGATGTAACGTTAACAGCAGGTTTAATTGAAAACGATAAAAAATATATATTAGTCCCTATCGCAAAGACACAGCCAAAAACACATTGCTGGCAGCGGACTCTTGCCATCCCCAACATGTGATAAAAAAATATCCCCATAGGAGAGCTTATTAGGTATAAACACAATTCTACTGATCCTAATACGTACAAAAAAGCACAGGAGCAAGTTAATATGAGGCTGAAATGTAGAGGATACCCAGATTGGATGTTACAGAGAGCAACCAAAATAGTCAATGATATTGACAGAAAGGATTTGATAACAAATAATAAGGCAACAAAAAAACACCAACCCTCAAAGAGAAAAATCTTTCTTTCCACCCCATTTAGTTTGCAATATAACAACATAGTCTCTATAATAAAGAAATACATCCCAATATTGAGTCAGGATCCAAAACTGAAAAAAATCATAGCAGAAAACCAAATCTCCTATGTAGCAAAAAAGGCACCTACTTTACAGGATAAATTATCACCGGGTCTGTACCTGAATCCTTCGCTGAAAACCGCTGATACTTGGTTGAAATTGAAAGGTTTCTACAAATGTGGCAGTAATAGATGTACCTGTTGCCAGTATGCACATAAAAGTAATACATTTTCCTCATCATATAACAACAAAAAAATTTTCATCAATAGTTTTTTGAACTGTAACTCTACTTATGTAGTATATTTGATTGATTGTACAACATGCTGTAAACAGTATATAGGTTGTACAACTGGAAAATTAAGGAAAAGAACTAGGAGGCATATTTCAGACGCCACAAATACCTCCACTTTTAACCCTTCAGCGGTTTCGAGACACTTTTCACAATGCCATTCTGGTAATTTTGATAGTTTTAGTTTCAAGGCTATTGAACAGGTAACACGATCCACCAGAGGGGGTGATAGCGCAAATTACTAAATAGAGAATCTGCTTGGATTTTTACTTTGGAAAGTAGGATGCCGATAGGTCTGAATTATAGGCAAGACCTAATAAGAATTTATTGAAACTCTTTTGGATTTGTTTCATAAAGGATACAGCTTTCCTATTCTAAATGTAAGATGATTTAATTATTTATTTATTATTTTTATTTATTCATATAGTTGGTGTGGGCCCTCCATTTTCCCTGCATATAGCAATGACTAGCATTAATGAAACAACTTTGTATATACATTTTGTCTTATCATGTTCTGTAAAAAATATTTTTTGTATAACACAGGAAAAATTACTACTGGCGTATTGACTCTTTCTTAAGGGGTTAATACACCTTTTTTTTTTAACCGGCCTAGGTCGTAGGTGGTTGCTCACAAGTGTTATTGATTACAAATTAATTAACTATAGCACCACCCACCTTAGGGGGTCTTTTCCTTTTTATATCCCACATAGTAAAGTACACCATGGCAATGATAAAGGTTTAGCCGAAACGCGTCTTGCCGTGCGCCAGCAGTAATTTTTCCTACCTCTGTCTGTCATCATTTATGCTGCTATGGACAAAGAATTTTTTTAATATGATTGAAATAAAGACTAAAGAAACTTTTTATCTACTACAACTTTGGCTCGCTGGATTCATCTCTACGATTAAAGAAAGGGGCCAGGAGAGAGACATTGTTACAGGCTGAGGAACATTTTTAATATAAGGGGCCAGGATGAAGGACAGTATTACAGGATAGAGACCAAGACAGTGAACATTATTAAAGGAAGGGGCCATAATAGAGGACCTTGTTAAAGGAAAGGTGAGGCTGGGGGATATAATTAAAAGAAGAGGCCAAGACGGGGGAGCACTATTAAAGAAATTTGCCAGGATGGAGACATTGTTAAAGAAAGTGGGCAGGACAGAGACATTGTTACAAGATTGGAACATTATTAAAGAAAGAGGCCAGGATGGGGGATATTATTACAGGATAGAGGCCATAATGAGGAACAAACATTATCCATTTATGGTAGCAGATGTGATGTTTATGGTAGCAAGTGGGGAACATTATTACTGTGTAAGGTCAATTGGGGGACAATATTACTGTATGGGGGTCAGAATAAGGGACACTATTACTCCACAATGTGGGATATTAATATTGCCTATTCTGACCCATACATAATTTATTGATCCAACTGTATTGAGGCATAAAAGGTGGAAGCTATTACTGCACTAGGTAAGGGCTAATATTTTTCCTTGTGGAGAATGACATGACTTTAATGTCACTCTACAAAGGCTTACACGCCATGCAATGCTCCTCTGGGAAATTAAATATGCAAATTGCCACTTCATAGAGTAAGAAATCTTTGACTATAGTACCACCTATTGGAATTAGACATTCTAAAAGTCAATATCCGGGGACACAAAGTCTGTCTGCAAATTCTTATTCTGGTTTGGCTTTTATCAGAAGTCATATGAAAAGGCTTGTTAAAGGGTCAATAATGTAAGAATGTATGATACATCAAAACACAACTCAATACATATATCAATATTCAGTTGTAAGTGGACTCATTGCAAATCATATCTAATAGGATATGAACCATACAGTAAAGCATCGATTACATCACATAAAACACGATCCTTATGTTATATTGTTAATCCCATAACAAAATCCTTGAACCAAGAATTTATCATAGGAAAAAGGAAGACTGAGATAGAGACATTAACAAAAAGGGGAAAAGAAAAGACGAAACAGAGATGAGTTAAGGGAAGGCTTGCAGAGGGAGTGGGGGGTGGGGGAGTTTATATGTCTCATAGTATGTGATTTAGTCCAATCTAAGGTGTCTGATCTCTTTATGAGGAGTGACTTGAAACAAACTGAAAAATCAGGTGAATCTCGGAACATAATCCAGCTTTGCCATACCAAATAGTATATGTCCAAGTGCAGTTTACTGTAGGTAAGCCACTCCATTCTACTCAAAACGTCCATTTCTGCTACCCAATCCTTCAAAGTGGGGCCATTAGATAATTGCCACTTCCTAGGGATAATAGTGTGGGCTCCTGTCACACAATATTTCAATAGACCTTGCTTAACTGCCTTAATTGATCCTGGGATCATAGACACATTTGGGGGGTTTTGTGCACAATTACTCCCGTGACTCAAGCAAAGACCTCCAAACTCTTGGTACACCGAAGTTGGATAGGTGGCAATCCCACCAGATATGTAGCATACTGCCAGAGGCAGCACCACATCTCCAACATGCTTCTGAAATGGAAGGATACATTTTGTGTAGGTCCTCTGGACATTTATACCATCTGGTAATAAGTTTATAATTTTGTTCTTGTGCTTTACACGCCATCGGAAGTTTGTGTGCGCAAAGAAAAGCCCTCTCCCACTGATCCCTTGATAGTTCCTCCCCCAGTTCCCGTTCCCATTCTTTTTGAAACCAAGGCTCACTAAAATCCTGGTGCTGAGTAAGAATTAAGTACACTTGAGATATGGTATGCTTTGGAGGTCTGTCCTGGAGCAGAAGAGAGTCAAATGGGGTCAAGTCAGAGTTCTGCATCCACGTCAACCGAAGGGCAGCCACAAAGGACTGAAGCTGAAAGTAAGCAAACCAGAGTATAGACTGATCCGGAAAGTCATCCCTTAAGGTAGAGAGGGTAGGAAAAGGCTGAGAAGCCGATACAACCCGACCAAGTCTAAAACCATGGCTATATGGTCACACCAAAAAAATTTTCACGTTCATCCCTGGCAGAAAGTCAAGATTGTCAAATATTGGTGTCATGGGCCCCGGTACATAAGATAAGACCTGTTTTTTGTTCACAGCATCCCAAATCCTAATTACATCCCTAGTGAAGGAAACTGTAAGTGAGATATTTTGACAAGTTTGGTTTTTTTTTAGATCCAGGGTAGTGAAGTTAATGAAACTGTTGACAGGTTGTTCTCAATGGAGACTCACCTCTTTCCTACTCCCCCATGAAACCAGTCTATAATCCTTATAAGTACGGCTGCCCTATAACTTTTAAAGTCTGGGAGGCCTGCACCCCCTTTACTTTTATGTCTACATAAAAATCTACGGGCCAAACGTGGTCTTTTTTGTCCCCAGACCAGGCTGGAACATGCTGTATTGAGTTGTTTGAAGAAGTTATTTGATATCACTATCGGGACCGCCTGGAAAATATAAAGCAGCTTAGGGAGGATATCCATCTTGACGGCATTCATTTTCTCAAACAAAGATAGTTTCGCCCCTTTGTGTGGATGTCAGTCATGATTTTATCAAGAATCCGTTTATAGTTCAGTCGGAAGAGTTGTGTGGGATCTGCTGTTAATCGTACCCCCAGATACTGCATGGAAGAAGAGCACCACTTAAAAGGAAACATATTCTTAAAGGCTACTTGTTCTGAATATGGTAAATTAATACTTATGATTTCGGATTTTGAAAGGTTAATTTTAAAATTACTCACGTCACTGTACATATCGAACTCCCTCAAGATCACAGGCAAGGACACTCTTGGATTTGTGACATACAATAACAAGTCATCTGCATATAAAGACAACTTATAATTGTTTTGGCCGACAGAGATGCCCTTAACACTAGGATTGTTCCTCAGAGCCACCGCCAAATGCTCCATCACTATGGCATACAGCAATGGGAATAATAGGAATTAGAACTTACTGGTAAAAAAAGTTTGTTTAAAACAACAGAGTCCTCAGTGGTTGATACCTTTTAATGGCTAACTGAAAAGATGGTATTAATAGCAAGCTTTCGAGACTACTCAGGTCTCTTCATCAGGCATGGTATAACATAAAATCTGAAGAGTCACATACCATGCTATACCATGCTTGATGAAGAGACCTGAGTAGTCTCAAAAGCTTGCTATTATTACCATCTTTTCAGTTAGCCATTAAAAAGTATCAACCACTGAGGACTCTCAGTTCTTTTAAACAAACTTTTTTTTATCTCTACTGGCTAACACGGTACAAAGATATATTTTACCTGTAACTTACCGGTAATAATGTTTCCAGGAGCCATCATGACAGCATGGTAGGAGTTGCTCCTTTGATTTCTACAGGGACAGGAAACGCAAAAGGTTAAACGCCCCTCCCCATCCCCACCTCTTCAGGGACTTTTTCAAGTACCACACCAGGATGGGTATAACACCATTTTATTAATGCTTAATTCACACAAGATAATACGGAGAAAACAAGCGTGCAAGGGAGGGAAATAATAGTGAGTAGTAGTGTGCATTAAACATGATCCATCAAAAGTAATTTGACAGGTGCCCCGCCTCTATCAAAATGTGTCGAGTTGTCCTGTAGCACGCCCCTTATCAAAGTATCAAAATGTGTTCTCTTTTATCGGTTCGTGATATATTTATTGGATTTTGATATCAAAACCATGCTGTTGTAATTCACAATCTATAATATTAGTTCATAGGAATAATATTATAGAATGTGAATTACACTACAACTTAC
This sequence comes from Anomaloglossus baeobatrachus, assembly GCF_048569485.1. Taxonomy (NCBI): domain Eukaryota; kingdom Metazoa; phylum Chordata; class Amphibia; order Anura; family Aromobatidae; genus Anomaloglossus; species Anomaloglossus baeobatrachus. Next base: position 533,062,405 of record NC_134357.1, on the reverse strand, counting down.
AATTAACATTTGATTGGGCATATTATGTATATGGCCAATTATACTATTACCCGACCTGTGCTATTAATCATCTTTTATAACTCCCCGAGTATAAAGTGATACTGTTTGTATAAAAGACAGACAATAATATTATCTACTATTATTCACACTGTGTATTTGGTTTTGATTGGGCATATTATGTATATGGCCAATTATACTATTACCCGTCCGGTGCTATTAATTAGCTTTTATAAATCACCGAGTATAAAGTTATACTGTTTGCATAAAAGACAGACACATTACAAGTTTAAATTCTTTATTGATCAAATGTCATTTGCATTCAGTAAAATGTCAGAGCATTACAATTAAAACTGTATTAAAACAGAACAAAATAAAAGTATTACAAGCAATGGCATAATACACTATTTAATGATATACAAATATATATTAATTCTCTTACATAATAATTTACTGCATTACAATTCAGCAGTCTGGCTGTTGCATTGTGAGCCACATTGATTGTAGTATCGGGAGAGTCCTTTTTTTAGGCATCAAACTTGCTTGTGTGATACCTAATGGAGAATGTAAAGATTGAATTGGTCGGCGGGGTGTAGATAGAGTCTGAGGTTTAGATACACCACTAGCTTAATTGATAGGCAGTTTTAATCCGTCTAAAACCGCTCTAGTAGTGGGATTACCCACAATGGTAGATGGTATATTTAATTCGTCCATTGCCTGCATAAACGTATTCCATCCCTGTGGTAAATTCCTGTTAGTCAAGGCATGACTCTATGTTGTATTACGTACTAAATCCAGCATGTTAGATCCAGGTATTACAGATCCTTCGAAAATAAACTCGCAGTCTGTTTAGTAAAAATTCAGCATTCTTTTTATAGCGTTGGTTTACATGACTTACAATTTGAATGACAGTTTTGTTTTCATCAGGGTCTGGATTTGACATTTGCCGATGATCAGATTCAGGAGTGTTAATGATCTTTAAAGTTGATAGTTCCATCGCATAATGTTTAGCATGAACCAAGTATCTCTGTAGTACCTCACTATATTTTTTAATTTTCACGTCGTCAGGTATATCACGGCGCTGTATAATTTCACTAATTTCATCATCAAGGCGGCGAATGACATTCTGCCGTATGTTGCCTGTAATAGGGGGGCTTAGTTTGATTAGTTCTTGTTTGGGGACTAGATACATTTTCTCTCTATGTTGCATTATTTGCCCATGAGTAGACTTGTTATTATTGGGATTGCAAAGTCTAAAAGAGGACCTATAAACCCGCCGGTCTGGTTTAGTAGATGTTTCTTTTTCTTTATGGGCTGTGATTTATCACTCAGGGTTCTTATAGCTTGACGCCACTTTTTTAGTATATTTTTTTGACGCTCTTTCAGAGGAATTCGGCCTGATGTTTAATGCAATCTCTCCAATGGCTGTAATTAAATCACGCTTTTCATTGCATAAAATAGATTTTCTCACAGCAGGAGTTGCCTTCACTAGCGTTTTTAAGAGAGCCCAGTTACGGCGGATTCTCTCAGACATCTTTACAACACTGCGTACACAGCATAGAATGTCTGATTTATTGTAAAATTCACTTTTTAGAAGTATTTTTCTTTTGAACATACACAGCTGGCAAAGCTGGTGGAAACAAGCCTGTCTTTAAGCGCAGATCCTCAGGGGTATTGGCTCTCAAGTCTAACAGCAAACACCCATAAGGCTCCCGTGTGGCGTCCTCAAAAGCTTCTAAGAAGAAGCGTGTTTTTCCGGGGTACATTTGGCGAGCTAAAGTTACAATTTGTAATTTATCTCGAGGGTTATTAAAAAGTACCATGTACTTTGTGTTAAAATTTATCATCCGACTTTTCTTACCCTGACAAAATATGTTTTGTACCAGGTAGAAAATGCTGAGGTTTCTGTGGTGTACATACTTGGTAAATGCTTTTCCTATCTCACAGTTATCACTATCACTCTCCATGAGGTCATCAACAATAGTCAAATTTACCTTGTCAGGCGGCAATAAATTATCATCTACGAATGTATGCGGCAGACCCTCCACAAATCTGATGTTGGGAAAAGAGAGAGAAATTTCGTCATATAGTTTTTGCCAGCACGAATAAAACCAAACAATATTATCTGGTTTGTGTTACAAATGAGAATCAATATTGTGTAACAACTGTTTAACAAAATAACTTTTTCCAGAATTAGACGGCCCTGCTAGAATACAGGAGAATGGGTGCTGCAGTTTTGGGTCCATCACAATCCACAACTAATAGCCAAAGGGTAGGGTGGTAAAATTGTCTAACAGATGGCGCTTTGTGTAAACACACTTTTGTGTTTTGCGCAATGGCCTTGTCTCAATGTCCCAGTACTTTTTTATTTCTCACAATACCCGATTGTTCAATGATAATTCGTCTCTGTGTTTCTGAGTCAGAATTATGCGGGTAGTCCAGAACTAGATCTTTTAGCCTTGAAATTAATAGATTGTGTGTTAGCAACATTTAGTGTTTTACCCTTCACTTTTAAGACAGTTTTACCAGTGTTGAGTTTGTAGCCGTATGTTTTTGGTCCCGCAGATACAAATTCAGTGATGTACGTGTCATCAGGTATCTCACTGGCCAATTCCCCCAGGTAATCACCTAAAGTCGGGTTCCACTCACCAGCTTTCTGCACAAAAATTACTGAATCTGTGTCATGATAAAGACACCTTTCCTGCAACCTGTCCAGTAGAGAATACAGCTCTAGTCGGGCATATGCCGTTGTAAAACAGGCGATAAAAATGTTTGTGTTTTTGTTGAAGGTGTGATGTCCTTTTACATATTTCCAATTGATGGTGGCTGTTTCATCATCAATAAACTGAAGCGTTGAGATGTCATAGTACGGTAGAAACACACGCTTAAAAAGCTCATCAGGGTCGCTAACAATGCTGGTACATGGTAAATTAGATCTCTGTGCAAACTTGCCCCATAAAGAATTTAAGAACAATTTAGAGATTTGTCTCTTAGCTGGATTCACCCCTATATTTTCAGGGCGTAATTGCACACCTTCTCTCTCTAGAAAGGAGTCAATGTATTTCTGTTTCTTTGCATCATCAGTGCACCAGCTGGGATAGCCGGAAGCCTCCTGCCTATCCCTAAGATGTAATTTAATGTATAGGGCAAATAAATCATCACTGGTTTCAGGAAAATGCCAGATTTCATAGATGTGCGCTATCCTATACCCTTTTTCTATGGCCATTTCAAGTTCTATAGTGCCTCATGTACCTGTCAGAGAACGCTCTTCATCACTATGGCCGGAAACCTCTGTCTGTGAATTTACAGCGCATGTGTGGCAAAGAATAAACATTAATTTTTTATTGAGTTTTATCGGCAAAACAGGAAAAAATAAATCTTTCGGAGGGTAGACCTTGACTTTGGCAATACCAAAGTTTTTTTAATGAACCCAAAATTCTCGTAGATAATGTGCGGATGACCTACAGTGTATATTTTAGTTTTGTTTACAAAAGGGTACAGACTTGTGAAATCATAGTAATGTAATGTCTCCCCATCTTTCAGACTGTGATAGAGTTTAATGGCATTAGTCCGACCCCCATAAAGCGCATCGCGGGGGTCTAGAGGTGTAGGGAAATCCATTTGGTGAAGAAATGTTTGAAGGTTAGAATCTTTTTCAACCATTTCATTCCACTCATGTTCCCACATCAATCTCACTGTGTACCCATAGCACTGCAAGTAACGCTTTTTAGCTAGAAAGGCGTAATATAATTGACCGTAGGATGTGTTTGTTACCTTGTTTGTATCATTTTCATTATAACAAACAGGGCAGCCGTGGTAAAAACATCCCTGAAATTCAAAGGCTATGTGTTGATTGTTATCATAGCCGTCTAAAAAATATTTTCTGACTTGTTTTTCACCACCTCTCAAAGCATGCTGAATGGTAATGTTCTCTGTGCGTGCTACAAACATGAACCACTGTATAGCGGGGGACGAGAAGCGCTTTTTTGTTTTGTGATATTTATCACCAGTAAAATGGCGATGGTATGTTTTGGAAGAAAAACCTGTACATTGACATGCATACAGATGCCAGGGTGATGAGTTGAAAAGGATCAACGCATCTGGACACTTCAATTTTTTTCTTTTCTCGCTTACAGTATATTTTAACATTTTTTCTCGTCATGTCATAGTTTCATAGTTTTTTTTAAGGTTGAAGGGAGACTCTAAGTCCATCTAGTTCAACCCGTAGTCTAACATGTTGATCCAGAGGAAGGCAAAAAAAAAAACAATGTGTCAAACAAGCTCCAATGGGGAAAAAAATTCCTTCCTGACTCCACATACGCAATCAGACTAGTTCCCTGGATCAACACTCTGTCATAAAATCTAATATACATAACTGGTAATATTAAATTTTTCAAGAAAGGCATCCAGGCTCTGCTTAAATGTTAGTAGTGAATCACTCATTACAACATCATGCGGCAGAGAGTTCCATAGTCTCACTGCTCGTACACTAAAGAATCCTCGTCTGTGATTATGATTAAACCTTTCCTCAAGACGTAGCGGATACTCCCGTGTTCCAGTCGCAGGCCTAGGTGTAAAGAGATATTTGGAAAGGTCTCTGTACTGTCCCCTCATATGTTTATACATTGTGATTAGATCCCCCCTAAGCTTTTGTTTTTCCAAACTAAATAACCCCCAAGTTTAATAACCTGTCTTGGTATTGCAGCCCTCTAATAATCTTGGTCGCTCTTCTATCTACTTGTAAGATTATGCTATTTATAACCTTCTATACTTTTGCTATCAAGAAAAGCATCCATTCCTCTCTTAAATTCATTCAGTGAGTTGGCCATCACCACTTCCTCAGGAAGAGAGTTCCAGAGCCTCACTGCTCTTACCGTGAAGAACCCTCTTCTATGCTGATGTAGGACTTTTCTTTCCCCCAATCGAAGAGAATGCACCCTTGTTCTTGTCATAGTCCTTAGTACAAACAGATCATGGGAGAGATCTCTATATGGCTCTCTGATATATTTGTACATATTTATTAGGTCTCCCCTAAGTCTTCTCTTTTCTAGAGTAAATAGACCTAATTTTGATAACCTTTCCGTGAATTGTAATGCACCCACTCCATTTATTATTTTAGTAGCCCGCCTCTGACCCCTTTTAAGTTCAGTAATGTCTTTCTTGAGCACCGGTGCCCAAAATTGCACACAGTACTCCAAGTGTGGTCTGACGAGTGATTTGTACAGAGGGAGAATGATGTTTTCATCTCGTGCCCCCAGACCTCTTCTAATGCATCCCATCACCCTATTTGCTTTGGTGGCGGCTGCCTGACACTGGGCACTCCAAGTTAGCATCTTATTGACTAATATGCCTAAGTCTTTTTCCATGTCTAATTTCCCCAGCAGTTTTCCATTTAGTAAGTAATCGTACCATCTGTTTCTCCTTCCCATGTACATAACCTTACACTTATCTGTTAAACCTCATTTGCCATTTTTCAGACCAATTCTCCAATTTACTCAAATCCATCTGTAGTTGCAAACTGTCCTCCTTTGTGTTAACTACCTTACATCGTTTTGTATCATCTGCAAATACTGATATTTTACTCTGTAAACCATCCACCAGGTCATTAATGAATATATTAAATAGTAGGGGGCCCAATACAGACTCCTGTGGCACCCCACTAGTAACCCTGGCCCAATCTGAGTATGCGCCATTAATAACCACTCTTTGTTTTCTATCACTAAGCCAGCTACCTACCCATCTACACACATTTTCCCCGAGCCCAAGCTTTCTCATTTTACTTATCAGTCTTTTATGTGGGACAGTGTCAAATGCTTTACCGAAGTCGAGATAAATGACATCCAATGATTCTCCTCGGTCCATGTGAGAGCTTATATCCTCATAGAAGCTGATCAGGTTAGTTTGACAGGAGCGATCCTTCATAAATCCATGTTGATATGGAGTTAAACAATTAACATTGAGACATTCCATAATAGTATCCCTTAAAAACCCTTCAAAGATTTTACCCACAACAGATGTTAAGCTTACTGGCCTATAGTTTCCAGGTTCCCTTTTACACCCTTTTTTGAATATTGGTACCACATTTGCTAGCCGCCAATCCAGTGGAACAGACCCAGTTTCTATTGAGTCTTTCAATATAAGGAATAGAGGCCTGTCTATCACATTACTTAACTCCCTTAACCCCTTAACGACCCATGACGTACTAGATACGTCATGGATCGTGTTCCGGTAAGCCCCGCCCCTTGCCGCCGGCGGGCGGCGGCGATCGGCGCACATATCAGCTGTTATCAACAGCTGATATGTGTGCCTGCTAGCCGCGGGTGGAATCGCTTCCACCCGCGGCCATTAACCCCTTACATTTCGCTGCCAAAGTCTTGGCAGCGATATGTATATGGGCGCCGCCATGACAGTGACTTACCCCGCCCCCGCCGGAAGTCACGTGACATGATCACGTGACTTTCGGCGGTTGCCATGGTAGCACAGGGTCATGTGATGACGCCTGTGGCTAACATGAGTCACTTCCTCTCAATGCCGGAATACAGCCGGCATTGAAAGTGAAGCAGCAAATCTGCAGTTCTCAGCTCTGTAGCTGAGATCTGCAGATTGTGCAAAGCGATCGGATTGCTGATCGCAATAGCCCCCTAGGGGGACTAGTAAAATAAAAAAAAAAAGTAAAAAAAAAGTTTTAAAAAATTAAAAAAAAATAAAAAAACCTAAAAGTTCAAATCACCCCCCTTTCACCCCATTGAAAATTAAAGGGTTAAAAAAATAAAAAATACACACATATTTGGTATCGCCGCGTTCAGAAATGCCCGATCTATCAAAATATAAAATCAATGAATCTGATCAGTAAACGGCGTAGCGGCAAAAAAATTCCAAACGCCAAAATTATGTTTTTTGGTCGCCGCAAATTTTGCGCAAAATGCAATAACAGGCGATCAAAACGTAGCATCTGCGCAAAAATGGTACCGTTAAGAACGTCAGGTCAAGACGCAAAAAATAAGCCATCACTGAGCCTCAGATCCTGAAAAATGAGAACGCTACGGGTTTTGGAAAATGGCGCAAAACGTGCGCCACGTTTTTCGGACAAGCTTGTGAATTTTTTTTAACCCCTTAGATACAAGTAAACCTATACATGTTTGGTGTCTATAAACTCGCACCGACCTGAGGCATCATACCCACACATCAGTTTTACCATATAGTGAACACGGTGAATAAAATATCCCAAAAACTATTGTACAATCCCACTTTTTTTGCAATTTTTCCGCACTTGGAATTTTTTTGCCATTTTCCAGTACACTATATGGTAAAACTTATGGTTTCATTTAAAAGTACAACTCGTCCCGCAAAAAACAAGCCCTCATATGGCAAGATTGATGGAAAAATAAAAAAGTTACGCCTCTCGGAAGAAGGGGAGCAAAAAACAAAAACGCAAAAACGGAAAGTGCCCGGGGGCTGAAGGGGTTAATACCCGAGGGTCAATGCCATCGGGGCCTGGTGATTTGTCAATTTTAAGTTACTAAGTCGGTTCTGCACTTCTTCCTGGGTTAGGCAGGTCATAATTAATGAAGCGTTAACATGATCACTCTGCATGTCCCGTGGCATATGCTTTTCCTGTGTGAACACAGTTGAGAAAAAAGTATTTAAAACATTTGCTTTTCCCACATCGCTTTCTATGATTTTACCCTCATTGTTCTTTAAAGGGCAACACCATCAATTTTAATCTTTTTTCTGTTTATGGTTAGGTCCATAACACGTTCCCTATAGAGTTCACACGAGCGCCTCAGAATCTCAACATCTTGCTTGCAATAAGATTTTAGTTTCGCCTTAAAGTCAAAAGTGGTGTTTGTGTGGCCCTCATACCATTCTATAAATTCAGTTTACTCACTAGGTGTCATATACTCCACACCGTAATATTTTACAGGTGGTAGTTGACCCACATAGTTTTGATTTTATTCTGTGTTAAAAAAGTGTGGAAAATGTCCTTTAGAGCCTGAAAACCCCATAGCCTGCGGTAGTTTACTAAGCTTAATGGGAATGAAATTGAGCGAGTCTATGAATCTTATACCCAAATCAGGCAGCGTCACACACAAGAGACGACCACCTTGGGCTATCAGCTTCACTTGTAGTTTTTCAGAGATCAGCTCCTTAACAATAAAGTAAGCGTCATATCTGCCGACATTGTGCGCTATACACGTATAGCCTGAAAATTTACCGCTGGTTAGAAACTGAACAAAGTCATGAGTGCATGTTGTACCTTCAAACTCCCAGGAAGGGTGACCATACAGCGTTGTTGCATAAATGTAATTTGGGATGTGCGTACCTGTCTCCTGCATGCATTCAAAGTCATAAAACATATATCGATCTGTCTCTTCCTTTGGTACATACGGCCGCATGTAGCAAAGATGAGCATCAAATTTATTTAGACGAATGCCACAAACACTGCAGCGCAATCCTCTACATTTATGCTCGGTCTCACTATTTCTGGGCACAAAATGGTGACATTCATCACAGAATGTTTTAATTTTGCAAAAAGTTGGATTAACTGCAGCTAGTTGTGTGTGGTGCTCTAAGCACTCGCTTGAGCGACAATACACCCAACAGCTAGGACACCGGGGTTGTTGTACACCAGGAATCTCCACACAACCCTCTCTTTGACAAGCTTTACAAAAATACTGACAAGAATGATTATACTTGTGGTGATACATTGAGTTGCACCTCTCACAAAAGTAAGATTCACCGATAAAGCCCTTCATATTCTTTATACCATAGTAGTTATTATCATGATGCAGTATGAAAACAGTTTTGGAACCAGATGAATTACCTGTGTTAAAGTAACGCCAACCACCATGGCTATAGTACAGCACTTTTATGTTGACGTTCAGATGTTTTTCAAAACTAGCAATATCACTAAAGCTTACTAGGTGATTCTCAGGGATACTTAGTGCTGCTGGTACGGCTTTAGCACGAATCAGTAAAATTGCATCACCAACATCACTGTCAGCAATCAATGTTCACACACTAGCGGCAAAGCACAGATTTGTGTTGTAATTGTTATAGTCGTACAGCCAGCGTCTCTTTTGTTTAAGTATTTGGGTACTTGCTATGGATTTTAAACGGCGGTTCATGCCACCCCTTCTGTTTTGTTTTTTTTCCAAACAATTTTTATTGATTTTACAGATTCTATTCAATATCGTATCAAAAGTAGTATGATTTGCGAAAGACAAGAATTCAGCTGCCAATATGTACCAAAGAAAAGGGTAGAACCCCCTCTCTATCTCAAATCACATTTCAGGTTACATTGACATATAATAAATCAGAGTTAGAAGATCCGAATGCAACATACATGAAACAAACCCTTGAGCCCCTGTGCCATTCTTTAATATTTCTAATGTTGATGCCGTGCCTTGATGATGCCATAACATCTCACCTTTGTCCTTCACCTGGATCCCCGCTAAGTAATCCTCAGCTTTCCCAAGCTATCCTGAATTTCATTTAGAAGGTACCACTCCGTATGCCTAAAAGGAGTCACTAAATAGTTTATGTCTTCCTGTTTGAAATAAACTTCTATAAAAGCTTTCCACCTCCCAAAAAACTTGCTTGTCATATTATCCTTGTCCCTTTCTGCTTCTAATTTCTCCAGCCTCAAAAGATTATGTAGTTCGCCAATGACTTCCCCTGTTGATGGAGCCTCCTCCTGTATCCAGTGCCTTAGGATGCATCTTTTAGCTATCATGGCTATGTCATGTATGATTGCAAATGTCTTTTTGTCCTGAGTGTTCAGTCCCCCTCTGACTCCACCCTCCAAAAAGTGGAAGATCCACACCATTAACTCTTGTTTGCAGGAAATTCTCCATGTTGTCTGAACTAATGCTCCTAATGCAACTAATGCAACAAAAATGTCTACAATCTGGGAATATGGCCTACATCAAAGTCATTCACAAATAAAGGAAAAGATGAAATTGATCCGGTTTCCTATAGACCCATATCCCTGATTAACCAGGATATTAAACTATTGTCCAAAATCTTAGTGGACCGATTGGCCCTATTTTTTCCATCGTTGATAGGAAAACATCAGGTGGGATTTATTAAAAAATAGATTGGCGTTTTTTAATATTTATTCTGTCTTAGCGGTACATGATAGTATTTCACGACCGGGCATGGTGGGAGGCAACCCGGCACTTTTGGCACTGGATGCCGAAAAAGCTTTCGACACCGTAAACTGGGAATGGTTGGAGTTAGTGTTGGACAAAATGGGAATCATGGGGACCTTCCGAAGCTATATAAAAGCCATATATGCTGACCCACAAGCAAAAATAGCAACTGCAGGATTTCTGTCTAAAGTAATTCACCTGCAAAAAGGAACTAGACAGGGATGTCCACTTTCGCCGCTATTATTTGATATCGCCATTGAACCACTTGCCCAACAATTTCTAAAATGTGAAACTTTTACAGGGATAAGAGTGGGAAACAAAGAAATAAAGCTGACCTGTTTTGCTGATGATATGCTTTTATTTCTAGCAGAACCGGAAAAGCAGTTACAGCACATCTTAAACCTGATTGAATCTTTTGGAACCTACTCGGGCTACAAAATAAATACAAATAAATGCCAGTTGCTATTCTTAAGACCCACAGGGCAGAGATCTAAGACATTTTTGAACATACAAGTGGTGACGCAGTTTATCACATACTTGAGGATTAAACTTGGTACAGACTCCTTGGCCATGTATAGATTTAATTACCCTTCGTTGATAGAAAAAATAATTATGGAACTAGAGAGATGGAAAACCCTGCCGCCATCTCTATTTGGACGTATGCACTTGATAAGTTTTGCGAGACTACTTTACCCAATGCAAACCATTCCAGTCCTTTTAAAACACACAGATGTAAACACAATTCATAAAGCATTCACCAAATTTATTTGGCAGGGCAAAAGACCTAGAATTTCATATCATAAATTGACCCGATTGAAACAGGAAGGAGGGATGCAAATGCCTATGACGAGAGCCTATAATTTAGCTGCCTTGACAAGACTCATCAAAGATTGAATATACAACAGTCAGTACTTTTCCAAAACTCAGTTGGAAAAAGAGCTAGCAAAACCCTGAGATCTAATTACAATATTACATTTGAAAACGAAGAAACTCCCGTCACATATTAAACTCAGCTGCCTGCTAACTGACACTAGAGGAGCCTGGAAAGCACTAAGGAAATTATATAAATTACCATTTAATCTTTCAAAACACATCCCTCTCTGGGAAGACATCAATTTTGAACAGGGACAACAAAACAAGCTTTTTGGAGAATGGAAATAAAAGGGAATTCAAAAGTTAGGAGATTTACTAAATCTAGAAGAGGGCAGGGCCTTTAACCGGCAAGAAATGTTGGCCGTATACTCGCTATCTAACAAACATCACCTTCAGTACAGACAACTGGTGAGCCATTACTCGTCCATAATGAAATGCTGGGGGACACTGGGAATTAGAAACGGATTTGATATCTTGTTGGGTGGAAGAAAGGACCAGATCTCATTGGCGACACTATATGCCCAAATACGGAGTCAATACAATCAAGGTAAAGAGAACGGAGTGGGGGAAAGTGGAACAATAAATTTGAAGTTGAGGGTCTACAAGAAAAAAATACTCAAGGGATGGTTAACTGTGAGAAAAGTGGTGGTTAACGAACAATGCCAAGAGATACAATTCAAACTAAAACACAACGCTATATACGCCTTTGACCTTCCGTACACAAACTACCCAGCACACTATCTAAGTAGCTGCCTCAAATGCCACCTCCACAAAGCAAACTTGATACATTGCCTATGGAAATGTCCAGTGATAGTAAAACTTTGGGGGGATACAATCAAGCAGATAGACAAGACTTTGGGAATCAAAATTCCAAAAGATCCATTTCTCTGTTTATTCCATGCCACAGGTCAAGAGGCGAGAGAGAGGGAAGAGCAGTTTTTCATTCCAAAAGCAGTACACGTGTTAATACTATCGGTTAAAAAGTGCATTTTGCGACACTGGCTTACAAAACAAGCACCAGATATTAAGGAAGTGTTAGATACCATGAAAATGTTGATACTGATGGATTAATTAGAAGCAGAAGATAGCAAAGAGAAGCGCACGTCTAGTTTTTTAAAAAAATGGAAAACATTTATATAAAAAAACCTACTCTCAAAGAGAGATTTCTAATTTAATGCAATGTTTCAAAGATACAGCCTGGTATAGCTGGGGAGAACTAGATGGCTCGTTGGGGAGATTGAGGATAGAAAGTTAAAACAAGGAACCCTTATGTTATGGTTATTTATATGTTAATTTATTGTTTTTGATGTACAACTTGAAAACGTCAACATGTTTAGCGACAGAAAAAAGATTTAAAATGGATGAGAATTGTTAAAAAGCTAACTGAGAATGTTTTAATTTCTGTAACTATTTTATTGCCAAATCATCAAATAAAATATGTTTAAAAAGAAAAACAAAACAGATCCATAGAAGGAATATTTGTTGGCTATAGTGAAAATTGCAAAGGATATAGAATCCTAGATCCCAAAACAGACAGAGTTACAGTGAGTAACAGTGTGACATTTATTGAGGATCTAAATGAAGACACTATGATTTCACTGGAAACAAAAAATGAGAAAAACAGCAGTGATATAACTGAAAGAACATCTGATGAAAAAGAAGTTGAAATTGATGAAAAACAGAACACTGAAAATGAAGAGCTACAACTACAAACAGACACAGAACCAAGACGTTCAATAAGAGAAAACAAAGGAAAACCACCAATACGTCTTTCATACAAGGCAAGTACAAGCAAAATTTATGAACCTAACTCTTGGGAAGACATATCTCGACTTCCTGAAGAAGAAGCTAATAAATGGATAAAGGCAACAGAAATAAAATCCATGCATGACTCAAAGACATGGACACTGACAGAATTACCAGAAGGAAGAAAAGCTATAGGATATAAATGGGTTTTTAAAGTAAAATACCAAACAGCTGGCAAAGCTAAACGAGCAAGACTCGTAGCTAAAGGTTAGTCTCAAAAATATGGAGAAGACTATGATGAAACATGTGCTCCAGTTGTCAAACATACTACAATAAGAACTTTTTTTGCAGTTGCAGCAAAGAAACAAATGGAGTTGAAGCATCTGGACGTAAAAACAGCATTTTTGAATGGAGATTTAACAGAAGATATTTACATGGAACAACCTCCAGGATTCAAAGATAAAAGTAACCCGAACATGGTTTGCAAACTACAGAAAAGCGTGGAATGATAAAATCACGGAAGTGCTCACAAATGAAAAATTTCAAAGAAGCAAAGCTGATCCTTGCCTATACACAAAAAGACTGATGGACAGATGGATCTATGTACTCATATATGCTGATGATATTTTAGTTTGTTTTGAAAAAGAAAGGGATACAGATGACATACTAAGAATTCTGAATCAACATTTCGAGATCAAAGACTTGGGAAATGTGAAACAGTACCTAGGAATACAGATAGAAAGAGAAGAAGATGGAAGTTTCCTACTTAATGAAACTCACATGATTCAAGACATAATCGAAACATTTGGATTGAAGAATGCAAAAACAGTAAAGTCTCCAATGGAAACCAATTATCTTAAAGAGATGAATAGCGAGCAAAATGTGTTACCAAATAATGAAGAATACAGAACGACAATGAGAAAATTACTGTATCTATCTACTGCTACAAGGCAAGACATTGCAGCAGCAGTAGGAATTAGTAGAAAAGTGTTGAAGCCAAATAAAAAGGATTGGAATGCCGTGAAGAGAGTGATAAGTTATTTGAAAGGAACTAGCAATGTTAAACTGAAACTACCTACAAGTGATAAATGCACTTTAACTGGATACGTTGATGCAGATTGGGCTGGAGATCCAACTGACAGGAAATCTTACAGTAACAAAAAGAGAGAAGCTTGGCTCAACTGTGGTTGGTGCTCAGAAGTAAATACTAGTCCAAATTAAAATCAAAATACTATGGCACTCATTATAAGAAAAAATGAAACTTCAGTCTGTCCAAAATTGTGATTTTATTTATGCAGAAAAGTAAAGACAGCATCCAGACATTTCGGCATTTTTTGCCTTTATCAATGCACACTGTGAAAAGATTTCCAAGAAAAATCAGCTGATGGACAGTTTTTGGGAGAAGATCAAAGCCTAATGAAAATGCTGTGTACTTGGTAAGCACTAAAATGGAGTATGGAATCAGGTAGACTATATACCCTTGATAATTGGATTGAAGGCATGAAAGGTGTTTACAAAACTAACCCGCGGAATTGTTCGTGTGTCACCCGGTCTGTTAGGATCTCTAGGGACAGAAAGGTCAGGACTATAGCCTCTCATCAAAAATGTATCGGTCATCTTTTGATGACGAGCTTGGCGGGTCTCTGGATCGGATACAATTCTTTTTATCCTGGTGTGTTGAATGTGGGAGGGACCGCTTAATATGGAGGGGATGACTGCTGGTGAAATGAAGAAGACTATTTTGATCAGTTGGTTGAACAAATAGATCAGTGGGATACTGTGATCATGATTATGAATAACTATAGTGTCCAGAAAATTAATTCTATTGGAGTTGTGATGTATGGTAAATGTTAACCCAGGTAAAAATGTATTCATCTCATTGAAGAGCTCCAAAAGAGTATCCGCTGATCCATTCCAAACAAGAAAAATATCATCAATGAAGCGTTTCCATATTATGCTATGTGACACTATGAGCGGGTGATGACTAATTAATTTTTATTCAAAATGGGCCACAAATATGTTAGTGTAAGGTGGCGCTACATGTGAGGTCATCGCGGTCCCCCTGCGCTGCACATAAAACTGGTCACGAAACAGGAAGAAATTCTCCATGAGAATCACATCCAAAAATTCACTGCATAATTGTTTTTGCATGTATTCCCAGAGGGGCATTGCAGCTATAAGTCCCCTTACCACTGATAGCCAGACTGGTTTGTCAGGTCTCCATAAGGAGAATAGTCTTCCTCCATGGTCTCCCATTAGCTTCTCATAAGCCAGATCAGTTCCCCATATTTTGCACTGACGAGGGGCAATCACCCCGAAACACCGTGTCTGCAAATTGGGATTCTGATCTGGCATATATCCTAAGTCATATGAAAAGGCTTGTTATAAGGCCACTTTTGACTTTTAGGATTGCTACTTCCAATAGGTGGCGCTAGAATTTGTCTCCTTTCCTGGAGAGACAATTTGTAAAGTTGGTGAAATGATCTAGGAACCAGGATACAGCCTCCAAACCAGCATCATGATCGATGCTGGTGTAGAGGCTGTTAAAATCCATGATCACAAGAAGACTAATTACAGGTAAGGTGGGAATCTCGCTCAGTAGAGTCAAGAAATGGCCCATGTCTTTGAAAAAACATGGTATTAGTGGCACTAGAGGGGAAGAGAATCCTGTTGATGAATTTGGCTATAGGTGCTAGAATGGAGTCGGTTGACGCGACTATGGGTCTTCCAGGGGGTCTCTGTAGGTTTTTGTGCAACTTGGGAAGCGTATATAGAACCAGGGTGATGGGGTGTTGGTTGATGAGAAATTCGGCTGACTTACAGTCAATGACTCCCAGTCCTTTGTATTTATCAACTTCATTAATCCTATTTCTAATACGTGGTGTTGAGTCTTGTGAAACGGGTAGTATGTTGATAAATCGCTTAATTGCCCCAGTATTTCCTGCACATAATATGATTTATCCATCACCACAATAGACCCCCCTTGTCGGCTGGTTTTATAATCAGTCGTGGATCCTCCTTTAACCCTTGTATGGCCTGTCTCTCAATAACGGAGATGTTATTTCTGATGCAAAGTTCACCTCTATTGACCCTGTGCATCAAATTCTCCATGTCCCTGGATACCAATGAGATAAACGTCTCTGCGGGGTGGTAGAATTTGGGTGGTTTAAAAGTACTAGGTAATTTGAGGTCTAAGGAATGTAATGAAAATTGTTCCTGATCTGATGGTAAAGCAGTGGCTAAGCTAGATTCACGCTCTTTAAAATGTACTTTTAATCGTAAATTATGAAAGAATCGATTCAATTGTTGCTAGATTTCGAATGAATTGAATCGTGGGTTCGGGCAGAAGGAAAGTCCTTTCTGTAGTATATTAAGCTGCATGGGGGAGAAGTTAACCGAGGAGATGTTATATACGATGGACGATATACCTGGGATCGGGTCTGTATCCATTCTTGTCTGTTTCAGAAGTCTCCTCCCCCTCCTTGTGGGTTTCTTTTTTGGCGCCTCTGCCCTAAAAAACCAAGACTTGAACCAGGGTCGCTCTCCGTGCTGCTTGAAGAGCCAAACTGACTGGATCTTGAGCCATATTGATAAAGAGGAGTTTCGCCACATCGCCATTTATAAACTTGGCCTCTGATATAGTCCTCTTGATCTCTGAGGAATTTATAACACTTACGCTCTTGGAGAGTGTTCTTGAAATTTGTAAGGTTCTCTGATGTCTTATTTTTTTAATTTTAATTAATTCTGCTTGAGGAAGACTATTCGATAATCGTGACTCAATGGATGTAATCTTCTCCTTTAACACTGTCAATTCTTTCTCTAAAAAGTCAATGGTTAGGGTAATCAAGTCCAGAGACCATTTATTCAAAATGCTCTCGAATCTCTCACAATAGTCCTGGTTGTCAGAAAAAAAGGTTGGTCTCAATGGGACATGTAAACCTCTTGGGATTCTTTTGGCTTTGAAATATTCAGCCAATGTTACTGCATGTAATTCAAGCGCCGTTTTTACATTTGACCTCTTTTCGTAGTTTTGATTCTTGACTTCGGAGGAAGAAACAGTCAAAAATTTGTTGGATGTTGTTATTTTCGCAACAATGGCTGAGGATTCCTCCTCGTTATATGAAACGGTAGATATAGACATTTATGAGTCTGTATACAGGAGCCCGGGCACAAAAAAGTAGCTACAAAAAGAGAGAAGCCTGGCTCAACTGTGGTTGGTGCTCATAAGTAAATACTAGTCCAAATTAAAATCAAAATACTTCGGCACTCATTATAAGAAAAAATGAAACTTCAGTCTGTCCAAAATTGTGATTTTATTTATGCAAAAAAGTAAAGACAGCATCCAGACGTTTCGACATTTTTTGCCTTTATCAATGCACACTGTTAAAAGATTTCCAAGAAAAATCAGCTGATGTAATGGACAGTTTTTGGGAGAAGATCAAAGCCTAATGAAAATGCTGTGTACTTGGTAAGCACCAAAATGGAGTATGGAATCCGGTAGAGTATATACCTTTTTTTTTTTTTTTTAATCCAATCAATTTTTATTGTAGGAAGTTACATTACAAAAAGGAGAAATTCAGGTATCATTGGCAATAATACACAAAGAAAACAAGGCTGTAACATGTGGTAGTATCACCTTTGATTATGATTCACATTTCCTGTCACACCACCACCAATCATGTCTGATGCAAGTTGCAACTTTTTTTAGGTTAATCAATACCCAATACGTATAGAGTCAACCTACCAATTTACTCTTTAATCCTCAAAACGAGGGATCCAAACAACCAGAACCAGAGAGTAAGAAAGGAAGATAAGAAAAGGGAGGGGAGAGAGAGGTGGGGGAGAGGGGGAGAACCATGGATGGTTGCAAGGAAGCAACCAGGGAGGGGGAGGGGGGAGTGAGGGAATTGGATGGCGTTTCGGGGTAGCCCGAGCAGTAACAACAACAGAGATTTATACACCTTGACTATTGACATGTGGTATGGGTGAACTCCCTGCGTAACACTCTCTTTGACCCTATTTGACCCATTTTTAATTATCAACAGTTTGCCCTGGAGACAGATGCCTGACAGGGGATGCATATACAGAGTTAAGCCACGTGTCCCAAATCTGAAGTATTTTGTTTTTGGCGCGGATGGAGTGAGCCAGACAGAACTCGTATTGGCATTGGAGATTAATTCGGTTATATAGTTCAACTAATGTAGGCGTCTTTGGGGATTTCCAGTGCAAACTTATGCAATATCTGGCAGCTACTAGAATGTGAATGTGAACTAATAAACCCCTGGATTCCCAAGAGAACTAGAGTATATACCCTTGATAATTGGATTGAAGGGATGTAAGGTGTTTACAAAACTAACCCGCGGAATTGTTCGTGTGTCACACGGTCTGTTAGGATCTCTAGGGACAGAAATGTTAGGAGGATAGCCTCTCATCAAAAATGTATCGGTCATCTCTTGATGACGAACTTGGCGGGTCTCTGGATCGGATACAATTCTTTTTATCCTGGTGTGTTGTGAATGTGGGAGGGACCGCTTAATATGAGGGGAGATGACTGCTGGTGAAATGAAGAAGACTATTTTGATCGGTTGGTTTAACAAATAGATCAGTGGAGATACTGTGATCATGATTACGAATAACTATAGTGTCCAGAAAATTAATTCTATTGGAGTTGTGATGTATGGTAAATGTTAACCCAGGTAAAAATGTATTGATCTCATTGAAGAGCTCCAAAAGAGTATCCGCTGATCCATTCCAAATAAGAAAAATATCATCAATGAAGCGTTTCCATATTATGCTATGTGACACTATGAGCGGGTGATGATTAATTTTTGTTCAAAATGGGCCATAAATATGTTAGCGTAAGGAAATCTACCAGTGGCCATCTTTTGTTTCTCTCAGACGGACCAATTAGTTGGACTATTAAAAAGCAATCTATAGTAACACTGTCGTCAACAGAAGCAGAATATGTTGCAGCAGCACATGTGAGTCAAGAAGTTCTATGGTTAAGACAATTGCTAACAGACCTAGGACAACCACAGTTGGAACCAACAAAAAAATAAGGACAATCAAGGATGTCTTGTTCTTGCTCAGACGGAAAAAGTTAACCCAAGAACAAAGCACATCGATATAAAGTATCATTTCTTTTGGGATCACCAGGAATAAGGAATCCTGAAATTAGAATATTGTCCAACTGAAGATATGACAGTAGATATTTCACAAAGGCATTAAAGAATGAAAGACATCAGAGACTAATATAGAAATTAGGCTTAACTGAATAAGACCTTACTGTTGAGAAAGGGTGTTGGTATATGCAACAGATGAGGACTTCTTTGACTGTGTGAAGGAGGACTTTATACTGATCTTAAAGTAGATGGCGATGTGTAAAGTTTCCTTACTCACTGTAAGGCTCTGTGCCCACGTGTGCGTATTGCATGCAGTTGCAGCATAACTGCATGCGTCCTGCGTCCCCAGCACAATCTATGAAGATTGTGCATAATCCATGTGCACGTTGCGTTTTAGAACGCAGCGATTTGCATGCTGCCAAATCGCTGCATTCTAAAAACCAACATGTCACTTATTCCATGCACTTTGGATGCAGGTCCTGCTCTGTCTATGGTGGGGGCTGCATCCAGAGCGCATGAAATCGGCTTCATTACGCAGTGTTTCTTCAGCGATTTGAAGCGCACATGTGCTGTTCAAATCACTGCAGAAATTTCTGCAGGGACACAACGCAAAGTGGGCACATAGCCTAACTGTAAAAGGCCTCTTGTTTTTCTTTTCAGTTTTGCTTTCTCTTCCTGATGCAATGTTGTAAGACTGTGAATATTTTTACCTCATGTTCCAGAAGTAATGAGCTTGTTACTCCATGTAATCTGCTCTGTGAACTTTCTTCTGCAACTGGAAAGCTAGAAGCTGTGCAACATAATTGCAATCGTTATGTATAACCAGCTGTGGAGACACGGGGCTCAGTGGGTGCTCTTGTCCGCTGGCCCAGCCGCCTTTAGATAGACAGCGTGGCTCAGGGCTCATCCCAACTGAACTCACGACCTCCTTAACCGTGGGCGGAACACTACTCAGACAACACAGGGTGAGGGAATCACAATATTAAGACTTTATTGGATCCCCAAAATATTAACAGCAAAACGCACAAATGTAACAGGCAACAGAGTCTCACCCTTCCGCTGGCTCACCAGGGATTACAATGTCCGTGCCTCAGAGCTTCCAGAGTTATTTACTCCAAACCAGCAACACCCCGCTTTCGGCGGGCACCCACCGAGAAAGGAATAACGCCAGATTTAGGAAGCTGGCTGAGGACTGCAAAGTCTGTAGTCAGATGACTGGATTGTCCCAAGCTGGATTCCTTCCTTATGTAGTCCTTGGTATCACAGCCAACTCCTTGCATTCAATGCTGAAGTCCATATAGTGTTATAATCCAGGTTATGGCTTGCCAATCGGATCCGTAGGTCCTAGATTGGTAAGCATGTAGCAAGAGTCTCTCTGGGCAATGGACAGTCCTCCTCCTATACCCCTGAGCTCATTTGGGGTCTTCATGATTGGTGGATAAGACTGGGCTCTTATTGGCTAAATTTCAAGCCGTATACAGAATATTCCAGTAATAATGGTCAATGGCAGAGATGAGGAAGAGACAGCTAAGTTACATCCCATCCAGCAAACACATCTTAATACAATGAGTGCCTGGCCTTCAGTGGCCAAACAATTACATGAGTCAACAAATACTTCAATACTAAACGCCCAAGAGTCTTGTAGAACAATGAGGGCTTATCCCCCATCTATACACAAACTATCTTCATGTCTGGCTGCATTTTAAGAAAGTTAACCCATGCTAGGCACTGACAGAGTCCAGGTCGTCACACCAGCATCAAGCTTCTTGCAACCCTCAACTGGACCAATGCTATACTATGTGGAAGTGTTGATCAGAATATTTTTTCTCATGCTGATTCAACATGAGAAAAAAAATTTGAAGAATGCTGTGGTTGGCTCTGTAACTTGGGCAGCGTGCACCCATTCAAGTCTGTAGGTGCGTAAAAATCTGACTGCACTCAGATGACATCTTCGTTGTAATGCTCAGATAAGGAAATATCTGCATCACAGAGGTTACAATAAGGATGGAAAGTGAGAGGAAGGCCCCGACGATAGAGAGCAGGGGTTGGGTCCCCTCCTGACACTAACCTGTGTCTGAACCCTGAGTTCACCTAATGTCCCTATACTAGTCATTCCCCTCGTCATCGTCACATGCCTATTCCCTATCTGATCCTCCATTCACCCTGGCTAGTGCAAAGGCCGGTGAGTACACTAGACG
Organism: Anomaloglossus baeobatrachus; assembly: GCF_048569485.1. NCBI lineage: Eukaryota > Metazoa > Chordata > Amphibia > Anura > Aromobatidae > Anomaloglossus > Anomaloglossus baeobatrachus. The sequence goes on along the minus strand of NC_134357.1, from coordinate 533,041,315 downwards.
TTGCCTCCACAATAGTCTGACACAGAGGAAGGTAGACAGACCATAGAACATAGACAAAAAGGATCTACTTCAAAGCTGTAGCCAGACACCAGAGCTGCAGGCAACAGGACCCCAGCAGCTACGAGACGCTACCTTCAGTTCAGAAGGAATCTCTATAACCGACCTCATGTGAGGGAACATGAGACTATTTAAGGTGTAGGGGAGTGGTCACAAACAAACAAAATGTTTTGGTGCCTCAGGAATTAAGGTTAACTTTAGGTATATTCAGTCCTATAAATCACAATGTCATTAAATTTTTTGTAGCAGCTCTATTTATTGAGATAATTTGGGATTTTTAATTTGACAGCGGCATTAATTACACAGGGGATTAGTAAAATTACTATTAATCAGCTGGATACCTTATCTAAACAGAATAACCCACAATCAAATATAATATATATAGCTCAGCAATATGGGTATAGGAAAAAACATTAACATAGAAAACACTCCTAAAACTTAACTTTTAATATCATGAAACCTAAGGCTATGTTCCCACGGGGAAAGTGTCCTGCGGATATATTCGCAGGACATTCCGCAGGAGCTCCCAGAAATCCACAGCACAACTTTATCTGTTTTCATGCTGCGGGCATTCTGCATTGAGAATACAGTACCATGGCTTCGGTACTGCATCCTCAATGCAGAGCAAGTGCTGTAGTGATCGGGGAGTTCATACTTACCTCTATCACGCAGCACTTCCCTCTCCGGCCGTGTCTGCACTGTGCAGGAGAAGGTGGGCAGGCCTGAACTAGCTCTGGCTGTCACATGACCGGAGCTCGTGCAGGCCCCGCCCACCTCCTCCTTCCAGCTCCTGGCTTCACTGCGCTCCAGTCTGCCCCCGACGAAGTGACTCCAGTGTCTTCTATTAAGTCAGGTAAGTATGGGACCCTGCAGAGAAATCTGCAGGAATAATTCACATGCTGCAGATTTTTCCACAGGGAAATTCGCATTATTTCCGCTGCGGAAAAAAACGCAGCATGGGCACAGCAGTTCCCAAATGCCATAGAAATGGCTGGGGACTCGCTGTACTGCGGATTTTTGAAAAATCCGCGGAATTTCCGCGAAAAAAATCACAGCAAAATTCCGCAAATTCTCCGCAGCATGGGCACATAGCCTAAAAGAGACCACCGGTCACATAAAAAGGTGATCATGAAAACAGTCACATGTCTATTGGGTCACAAAGCCCAATAACATGTGAGGCACAGACAGAACCAATGCCAAGAAGCTACTAAACAATACTCTAATTTTTGTAGCACTCTTATAATATATTCCACGGTATCACACACGGCTCAGCTCCTTACCCCGCCCACACACGCACAACTCTGCACCAAACACATTGTACACACACAATTCTGTAATGACTCTGTTGTACACACCGCTCCGTACACCTCGTACACACACGGCTCTGCTCCATACACCTCGTACACACACGGCTCTGCTCCGTACACCTCGTACACACACGGCTCTGCTCCGTACACCTCGTACACACACGGCTCTGCTCCGTACACCTCGTACACACACTGCTCCACTCCGTACACTTCATACACACACGGCTCTGCTCCGTACACCTCGTACACACACTGCTCTGCTCCGTACACACACGGCTCCGCTCCGCACACCTCGTACACACACGGCTCTGCTCCGTACACCTCGTACACACACAACTCCGCTCCGTACACACACGGCTCCGCTCTGTACACCTCGTACACACACAACTCCGCTCCGTACACACACGGCTCCGCTCTGTACACCTCGTACACACACGGCTCCGCTCTGTACACCTCGTACACACACGGCTCCGCTCTGTACACCTCGTACACACACGGCTCCGCTCCGTACACCTCGTACACACACGGCTCTGCTCCGTACACCTCGTACACACACAACTCCGCTCCGTACACACACGGCTCCGCTCTGTACACCTCGTACACACACGGCTCCGCTCTGTACACCTCGTACACACACGGCTCCGCTCTGTACACCTCGTACACACACAGCTCCGCTCCGTACACCTCGTACACACACGGCTCTTCTCCGTACACCTCGTACACACACGGCTCCGCTCCGTACACCTCGTACACACACGGCTCTGCTCCGTACACCTCATATACACATGGCTCTGCTACATCCACACTGTAAACCCCTCCTGACCCCACACATAACCTTCCCCTCATCCAGCACCATGACAACCAGCACAGCAAAGTCCTGCATACACTGAGGAGCTGATCATGTGACCCCCTGACTCCTCCCCTCCATGTGACATCATCACAGGTCCTGGAAGCACAGAGCAGCCAAAAATGTTCATTAGAATGTACGGGCTCCTTCCAGGTTAGTGGGCGTGGCAATGTTTCCTTCCTTTCACTATAATCATGCAGGCTCCACCCCCTGCACCCCCCTTCTATTATAATCACCTCTGTGCCCACGTGGACTTAGAAGAATAATGTTTATTCCCTCTGTAAACCTCTTTCTGTATTTTGAACACCCCCCATCACATGACAAGTTACGTCATACCTGTCAGGAGCCCGTACATTCTTGCATCCACCATTCTGTCTGGAAACATCCGGCTGCATTTTGAACACGCCCCTATCACGTGACAGAAATGACGTTCTACCTGGAAGGAGCCCATACAGTCTAGCATCTCCCATATCTCTAGTGTGCGGCTCTGCAGATCTTCTATATCAGAGAACTCTCCTGATTGACCCATGAAGGATGGCTATGGACAGGGACAAGATGGCGGAGAGGATATTACACCTCACCCTAGAGATCCTCTTCCGGCTTACTGGAGAGGTGAGAGATTCTGATGACGTCACATTACATCATTCTTATCTATGGGAATAACAGATGGACAGAACTGGAGAGGTGAGGACTCTGGAAATGTCTGTAGTGAGATTTATTACTGTGTCTCTCCATAACCAGGATTACACAGTAGTGAAGAAGACCTCTAGTGACCGCTGTCAGGCCCCTGTGTCTGAGGGATGGAGAAGACCCCTGAGCCCAATCACAGGGCCTCCACCTCACCCCCTGATACATGAGGACATCAATGACCAGAAGATCCTAGAACTCACCTACAAGATGATTGAGCTGCTGACTGGAGAGGTGACACTGCTGGGAATGCTGGGACATTATACAGTAACGCTATGAAGGGATCGGGGGTGACGGTATCATTGTATGTGTCAGGTTCCTATAAGGTGTCAGGATGTTGCTGTCTATTTTTCCATGGAGGAGTGGGAGTATTTAGAAGGACACAAAGATCTGTACAAGGACTTCATGATGGAGGTTCCCCAGCCCCTCACATCACCAGGTAATAGACAGGACTAAATACACACGGCCTATAATTATCTGTATGTAAAGAATGAATTCAGTCCCTGTATGTGTTTCCTCCAGTTCTATCCAGTGAGAGGACAACACCAGAGAGATGTCCCCGTCCTCTTCTTCCACAGGACTGTAAACAAGAAGATCCCGATGTTCCTCAGGACATTAAGGTAGATGGAGAGAAGGTGTCATGAAATCTCCCTATGATGTGAAGACGGCTGTGAAGATCTTGTGTTCAGTCTTGTTTTATCCACCAGTATTATATGTTTTATACTTGTGTAATGAGAGTGGTGGAGATGGCAGGATTAGAGCTGATCATAGATGTGACTTCTCCATCTGTCTGTGACTTTTACAATATTTGTTTCAGGGTGAAGATCTGACCAATATTAATACAACAGAGACATATGTAAAGGGTGATGAGCGGTGTGAAGAGGAGATTCCTACATATGGCTACCCAGGTGAGTAGTAACTAGAGTTGAGATATGTTCGATTCGAATCGTTCGCCAATTTCAAATTCGATTGATTTTGGTCGATCTTCGAGTCGTTCGGCGAACTCGAACGATTTGCTTCAAGTTCGGCAGTTTGAGTTACCGTTTGATAACGGTTCGATCACCAAAAGCGTAGCTAGTTACTAGCTGGCTTTTCACTGTAATAGTGTCAGTCACTGTTAATAATGATATTATAAAAATTCAGCGTATAGTGTGCGGGGAGGACAGGGTTTAGATCAGTGCTGCTGAGTGCTGAAATAATTTTTTTTTCCCCTAACCGCGCATACAGTGGGGCGGGCCAGGCTGTCAGCCAATCACAGAGACACACACAGCAAAGTGGATTTTTTCCAGACAAGCCAGGGCATGTGTCATAGGCTGTGCATGTCACATGTCCTTGCCCTATAAGACCCGGACATTTTCCCCTTCGCAGCCATTATCTCTCTGCTGCGGGTGTGTCACAGTCACCACTCCCTCTGCTGCGTGCACTATAGACTTACACAGTGCAATCTACACAATGGTTTAGGGATTAGGGACTACTTGTAAATTCAGCCCTTTTCAGGGCTACATTACAGCTGTTCATAGCCATTTTTGCTCGGCAGGTCTGTGCCAGCGCTGTGCAGGGGTTTATCACAGCGTCTGGCTAAATCAGCTCAGGCAATTCCTTGGGGCATAGTTTCATTGTCTGGGATAGAAACTGAGGGTTCCTCTGCTGACAATTTTGCTATACCACCTGTGCATTGTACCCCACCTGTCCATTTTTGCTACGCAATTTTAATTGCAAAAAGTGATGTCAGTTTTAGGGCCATAGTTTCATTGTTAGGGATATTACGTGAGGGTTCCCCTGCTGACAATTTTGCTAAACCACCTGTGCATTGTACCCCACCTGTCCATTTCTGGTACGCAATTTTAAACTGCAGGTAGTCCAGCCAATCGGTGAGAAAGGTGCAGGTGTACATATAATGTTGCCTTCATCCAAAGGTGGAGCTCTCGATGTCTGATACAGCTCAACACCAGCAGCTGTTACCACTTCCAAAACAACTGGCGACCTGCCAATCACACTGCATGTTGCGGCTAAAGGAGTGGAAGGTCTGCGTCCAAAAGTATGTGTGACTGCTGTCACCCTATCACTTCATATCCATGTAACGGTTCATGGACGAAGTACTCAAAGTAGTGATTTTTTTTGGCCTCTACTTAGAGATTGGTGACTGACAAATCATACAGATGACATGAGTTGTGTGATCCTTTGCGATGTCAAAAAAGCCCCAGGCTAGGCAAGGCTTACAGCCCATGCGACCTGCAGAGCCAGCAAGACTTCTGCTCAGAGGCAGTGTTGTGGCTGAGGATTTAGTTGTTGACATTCTTCCAGTACTTTGTCTCTGTTCAGGAAGACACAACCTAACCTCGTCGTCAGTAGCATCCTCCTCCACCTCCTCTGCTGACCTCATCGACTGGCTGACTGTGGGTTGACAGTAAGTTGGGTCTCCAACCTTATCATCACCCTGTGTGTTTTCACTCCCCTCGTCCTGACTCCTCAGAGCCAACCTCTTCCTGCCCTGACCGAATAGTAAAGTTGTCGTTCCAATCAGGTATCTGAATCTCATCAGCATGTTCCCCATTGTCTCCACCAAGAGGATTTACAGTTTGGGAATGAGGGTCTACATTATGCTCAGAACCTTCTTCTTCGGGGCCTGGATCCGACTCACTAAGTTTCTGGGCATCAGTGCAGATAATTTCCTTATCTGGACTCACTGCAGCTATTGAGCAGACCTCTGATTCCCAGGCTATAGTGTGACTTAACAGCTCTGCAGACTCAACCATCTCTCTTACCCCATACTCAGCAGGGTGGGTGGAAACTTGAATGCTGGTAGGAAGCAAGTGCGATTGGGTTTACACCACAGAGGAATGGAGTGTTTGGGATATTGAAGTTGAGGTGGAGGAGAGGCCACTTGATGGAGCACTTGAGATCCATTCAAGCACCTGCTGTTTTGCTGCCTCATCTACATTACATAGCGATGGTCGTGTCCATAACAAAGGGATCATATCAGATTATCCACGAGAAGAAAACATTTTATTTTGGCTGGAAGATGGTGTTATGAATTGGTGCCAGCCGAAGCAGCCAGTTGTGCCCAGGTGTCAGCTGCCATTTTTGGCCGTGCCTCGGGTCGTCCAGCTGGCTGCTTCCTCCTCCACGTCTAAGTGTGGAGAGGCGGCTAGTGCGTATGCGTGTGCCGATTTACCCCAGCCACAGCCTAAGTCAAGTGATTCGCCTAGTAAGCATGCTCATCCTGACTGTGCCATTCCTGAGTCTAAGTCCTCAGTTCGGGCTACTGAGCATGCTCCCACACTTAGTGCGAAAAGCCTCTTTGCACAGGTACTTGGACTCCGTCCCGTGTGTAAGTCCTGTGTTGTGCCTACAGAGCATGCTCAAGCTGATAGTCTGTTTTCTGAGACTGTTGTTCAGGTTCAGGCTACTGAGCATGCTCAGGCACTCAGACAGAGCACACCTCCATGTGTTGAACCCATTGTGGCTTTAGGCCAGAGGTAGGCAGGGATAGGGCGTCGGTGCAGGACGCCACCACACTTGGTAACGCAGAACGGTTACGACCAGCTCCTGTCCTACCAGTCCTGATAGTGCAGCCCAGTGGCATTAACTGGGCTGCTGCTGTGCCTGCTGTCCACAGGTGTGCCCCCTACGCACACGGACAGCGTAGCCAATGGCCCCTGTGTTGTTAACAGGGAGTTCCTGGGCTGGGTGTGTGGACCCTGTGACGCTAAGAGGGTTCACAGTCTCCAGATCCGAGTGTCGTCTAACTCGGTTCAGGCTACTATTAGTGTCAGAGCCACCCAGCTCTGTATCCTCCGCCTAACCTTCGGGTTGCCAGCATCTCCTTTTCCATCTGGGAGCACGGTGGACCCCGACTGGGGATTGGGATATATACTACCTTATCCTAATCTGCCAGTCCCCCCATAACAGATGGTGTTTCTTCAGCAGATGTTACTGTTTCTTTACCACCAAACCCACAGACACAAACTTATTTTCCCTTTCCAACACACCTGTTCCACCAGCACCTGGCCTTTTTCAACTCATTTTGTATATGACAAAATTTGCAACTCTGCAGGGACACCCTACTCAACGCCGTCTTAGCACAGCAGCCAGCCCTTGGTCCCTCGGATGTAGACAAGTAAAAGACCATTTCCTCCTAGCCATGACAAAGCGTTGAGATTCACTCTGTGCAGCACTGGTGTTTAGTGTGAAAGCCGATCTAAGATTGCGTACCAGCTTCTGCTGATACTCCTGCATACGTGCGTCCCTTTCTATGGCAGGACTTATTTCGCCAAATTTTGTCTTGTACCAGGGATCTAAGAGTGTGGCAACCCAGTAGTCAGCATTACTTCTAATTCTGAAAATCCGAGGATCATGTTGTAGGTAGTGCAGCACGAAGGCGCTCATATGTCTTGCGCATCCAGGAGGACCTTGCTGTGTTGTTGGCGGCAAGGTGAGAATCATGCTTCCTTCCTCTGCCCTGTCCCCCCCCCCACCTCGCAGAACAGTAATGTGATCAAGGTCTTCCTCATCTGCTGAGTCTTCCATGCCCATCGCCAGTTCGTCATCTGTTTCTTCCTGGGCTCCTGCACCTTCCTCAACAGTTTGGCTGCTACTATGAGCCCTTGTTAATCCCTCTTCCCCACCGTCCCATGCCTGCCGCCTTGGTGCTGCTGACCGTCTGAACCTTGTAGATCTTGTTATCCCTTCTGCATATGACTCCTCCTGTACTTCCTCCCCTTCCTTTTGTCCCACCACTTGACTCCGAATAATGTTTTAGAGTGTGCTCCAGCATGTAGATGACTGGAATTGTCATGCTGATAATGGCATCGTTAGCGATAAACATCTTGTCAATATTTCTAAACTGTGAAGAAGGGTGCATAGGTCCTTGATCTGAGACCACTCCAGCAGCGTGATCTGCCCCACCTCTGGATGTCGTTAGCCCAGGCTGTACGTCATAACGTATTGCAGCAGGGCTCGACGGTGCTGCCACAGACGCTGCACCATGTGCAGATTCAAATTCAAGCAAGTCGTTCAGCTGCGGGGTGTGAACGGTGGAACAGAGCACATAGCGAGCGTGCCCTCTTCAGAAGGCCATGTAGGCCGGGATAGTGGTTTAAAAATTGCTGGACAACCAGGTGGAGCCATACAAGGTACGTGTGTCACATTGCCCTGGTGAAGGGCCGCACCCAGGTTTGCATCATTGTCGCACACGGCTGTTACGTCACCACCGGAGTCCGCTCCAGCAACTTGTACTCTGATCGCCAGGTGATACCTTGTTCCTTTCGTAGATAGTGCTGGTGATGGGAAAGGAGTCGATGCCAGCGCCGCAGGTTCCGCTTATCCACTGGACTGGGTTACCTTGAGATCTACAGCACCACTGGCTGACTAGGTGGTGGGTGTCTCACACCTGAAGTACCATCATTCAGCTACAACCAATGGGAAGACACCACACCCTTTTTTATGCCCCTCCTGTCTGCTGACCACTGCCAGACATAGTTCTGAACTTCTGGTTCCTGTTCCGCCCAGTTCTGTTTTATGATTTTGTGTGCTGACTACCGCTTGTTTCCTGACTACGTCTCCTGCCTGCTGTTTATGTACCTCGTTGCAGAATCCGCATTTGACCTCTGCTTGTTTTTTTTATTACGTCCTTGCCGTCCGATTCTGTTCCTGTTCCTCAATTCATGGTTTGACCCTGCCTGACTACTACTCTCTCGGACTGCAGCCTTCCACAGGTATTGATCACCTTGGGCCCTGTGTAATTTCTAATCCCTGTTTAGGGGTTAAAGGGTTTCACGGTTCTAGGGGTTTTGCTTGGTGAGTGGCTTCCCTCTAGCCTATCCTTTACAGCCCGTCTGAGTGTGTGGATCCAGGCAGGCGTTACACCGTGCCCTCTGCAGAAGGCCATGTAGGCCAGGATATTGTTTTAAAAATTGCTGGACAACCACGTTGAAAACGTTAGCCATGCAAGGCATGTGTGTCACATTGTCCCGGCGAAGGGCCACACCCAGGTTTGCATCATTGTCACACAGGGCCTTCCCTGGCTGCTGGTTGAGTGGAGACAACCATTGATGAAACTCGGTCTCCAGAGCTAACCGTCCACAACTCCTCAGCGGTGTGACTGACATTTCCCATACATTTCAAAGTAAAGAGTCGACCGCCTAGTGGCGTTGAGCTCTGCTGCCAGCATAATAATAAGATGTGCGGGATTCTTTGTGCACAGTTAAGCTATGTGCACACTAGAAAAAGGATTTTTCTTAAGAAATTCCTTAAGAAAATTTCTTGAGTGAAGGATTAGCGCACCTGCGTTAAAAAACGCACCAAAAACGCACCTGAGTTTTTACCGCGATTTGGTTCATTTTTGGTGCGTTTTTACCGCTGGTTGCTCCCTGCGTTATTGTGCCATTATCTATGGTAACTAACGCAGTTAGCTGCAGAAAAGAAGTGACATGCTCATTCTTTTTCGTAAGAAAATCTACTGAAAGAATTTTCTTAAGAAAAAAATGCAGTGTGCGCACAGCTAATTTTTTTTTGCCATAGGTTTGGCTGGGGAATGTCTGCAGAAAGGTTACAAGAATTTCTCAAGAAATTTCTGCAGCAAAAACGCACCAAAAACGCAGGTAAAAAACGCAGTGTGTGAACACAGCCTTACAACGCGGGTGGCCTTACCAGACAGGATTTGAGCGGAGGTGGATGACAGAGACGAGGTTGAGGAGGCAGAAGCAGTGGAGGAACTTCTACATACAGAGGAAGGATTGACACACAACTCGTAGAGACGGCAAGACTTGTACAGCAGACCCTTCTCCGTCTCTCACCATAGTTACCCAGTGCCCAGTTAGCGACATCTAATGCCCCTGTCAATGGTGACTGGGCCAAGTATATGTGGTGAAATGCACCCTGTCACACACAGAGTTTCTCAAGGAAGCGGTGATGTGGTGTGCGACATGATGGTGTAGCGCAGGCACGCCTTTCTTGGAAAAGTAGTGGCGACTGGGCAACTGCTCTTGGGGCAATGCGATGGACATAAGGTCTCGAAAATCGTCTGTGTCCACCAGGTGGAAAGGCAGCATTTCTGTAGCCAACAGCTTTCAGATGCTGAAAGTCAACCTCTTAGGCATGTTATGCCCTTCTAAAATCATGTAAAACGCAGCAAGGGGACTCCAACCAGAGTCTCCCTTTTTTCCAACAATTGGACCCCAGACAACACTTAAGTGGCATCAATTGTCCCATAGATGCAAACTTAAAATGTTGATTTGCATGAAGCACAATCAAAAAGCCACAAGCCTTTACTCTCCCCAGGATAATACAGGGGTAGAAAAGTCCTTGCAGATCCATGATTTGTTCATCTTGATGAACTTTAGTCTGTCCACATTGTCACTGGACAGACGCGTGCGCTTATCTGTCAGCATACACCCAGCAGCTCTGAAGACAAGTTCCAAGAGAACGCTGGCTGCGGGACACGACAAGATCGCCAAGGCGTAAGTGGCGAGCTCAGGCCATGTTTCCAGATTGGAAGCCCAAAATGAGCAAGGCTCAAGTTGCACAGTAATGGCATCGATGTTCACTTGCAGATACTCCTATATCTGTGTCTCCTCCTCCTTTTACTCGTCCAGCTCTTTTGTTTTCGCATGAGTATATGTACTTGTCACTTTCCATGTGTTTGTGGTATCTTGTGAGTTGTTTGTCATCTTTTGGACACCTTAGAAGATGTTTTCTATGTGTTTGTATATGTTTGTGTTTGCCTCTCATTGTTTTTCAATGGGGTTCGAAGGTGTTCGTCGAACGGAGCCGCAGTTCGACGAACCGAACTCGAACACTAGGGGGGTGGCTCAACACTAGTAGTAACCACTGAATGCAAAGAAGTCATAGATTCTTCTCAGTCTGTGTCTGCTTTATCTGCGGTGTAGTCCGGCCATATCCTAATCAAGTGGTCACCATTCTCCTGCTAAATCACTACATGCTCCTCCACCCAAACTGTCCCCTTTACTTTTGGCATTGTAAATGGTTGTAGTGAGACTGGTTTTGGCTAGAGCTTACTGCCCAGAGGATCCATCCAACCCTCTGAAATTAGAATATGATGACCATTACCTGCCCAGGTCTCTAATTTGCAAGGCCAAATTACAGTGTAGATAGAATGTGCTGACAACTTAGAAAATTAATATATAATGCATATGGTAGGTCTTGCTTTTATGATAAATCAATATTCCATGTGCACTAAGAGCACAGTGTGAATTTCTTTTTTTCTTCTTCAATTTTTCCTTTATATTTACATAAATTTAAGCAGTAGACACTTAAACACAATAAAATACAATTATCATTTTTTTTCCTTTCACTTAGTTCTTATCAATAATTCCCCTTGTAAATAATAAGTAAAGTAAGTTGATCTTTTCTAGGACAATCCATCTTCACGCCTATAGAACAAAATAAATAAAAAAGAATGAAATTACAAAACAATATAATATGCAGTCTGGTAACCTGTTGTTACATGGTCGGTTCCTCTGTCTGTTGGGCTATAGCCTTTTCTTCCTTGTCCTCATGCTGATGGTTCTTATTGTCTTTGTTGTTCCTTTTTGATTATCTGTTGTCCAGGTGTTTCTCATTTTCCCATTTTGGTCTGCCCTATCACATTCTGGGTTGGGTTATATATGTTCACCTTTCTCTGAACTTCCTTGCTGGCTATATCTCTAGGTTGACTTGTTTTGTATGAGTTCCAGCCCTTCAGCTTAGGTGTTCACCTTTGGGTAAACACTAGTTTTTGCTGTGTGTTGCTTTGTTTTACTTTCCAGCTGTTATGCTTGCCGGGCGAGCAGTGATTTTAGTAAACCTATTGGGACACAACACACAAAAACCTGGAGGGGCTTGACTACGGATTTCAGCCTAGTTTTCTCCGGAGCCCCTAATACTGGAGGTGTTACGCTGTAGGGAGTAGTCCGCGTGCTACTCGGGACACTGGTGTTGCGTTGGCTGGCCCGAGGGGTACGAGTGCAACAGTCACTGTCAGTAGATAAAAACGGCAGCAGGTATAGCGGCTCTGTCCGGGATGGATGGATGGATGAACGGATGGATGGCAGCAGCTGGTGACAATACATTTTTTTTAACCAGAATATTTTTATTAAAGATTTTCCGTAAAACATACAGCAAACAAAATCGGGATTAACATAAACCCAGAACCCAGTCCCGCCCCTTCCCCCCCAAAGCTCTTGTTAGATTGCTCATCACCTGTAGTGATTACATGTCGCAACGCTCTTTAAAATTTACAATATCCAGGAATAGTTGAGGGTGCAGTAATTAGCGAGAGTCTTTTTATTATTATTATTATTATTATTATTTTATATTATATTATATATTATAGAGTCTCACCCTAGTTCAGGGGTGGGAAACCTTTTTTCTGCCGGGGGCCATTTGCAAATTTCTACCAACCTTCGGGGGCTGCACAAAATTATCAATCTTTAAATGACCTTGCTATATTTGGTGAAATGCTGCAAGTACATATATCACATAGGAGACACTAGGGCTGCTGTATATACATCACAGGAGACACTGGAGGCACATACATCACTGGAGGGGCTGGGGGCCACATACATCACATGTAAATGTCTCCAGCCCCTCCTGTGGTGTGTATGTCCTAGCCCCTCCTTTGACGTAAATGCTCCCAGCATCTCCAATGTGATGTATAAGTCACAGGAGACGCTGGGGGCATGCACATCACAAGAGGGGCTGGGGGCATGCACATCACAAGAGGGGCTGGGGGCATGCACATCACAAGAGGGGCTGGGGGCATGCACATCACAAGAGGGGCTGGGGGCATGCACATCACAAGAGGGGCTGGAGGCATGCACATCACAAGAGGGGCTGGGGGAATGCACATCACAAGAGGGGCTGGGAGCCACAGACACCACAAGAGGGGCTTGGGGGCACAGACACCACAAGAGGGGCTTGGGGGCACAGACACCACAAGAGGGGCTTGGGGGCACAGACCCCACAAGAGGGGCTTGGGGGCACAGACACCACAAGAAGGGCTTGGGGGCACAGACACCACAAGAGGGGCTTGGGGACACAGACATCACTGGGGGGGCTGCACACACCACTTGCAGAGCCCTGACATCACTGGGGGGGGCGCAAACCTGGAGTGATACTCAGCATTCGGGGGCACACAGCGCTGAGGGTTGCACGCAGAGCACTAAACACGCCCACAAAATAAGTCCTGGTTACGTTGGCACTGGCCAGCGGGAGGACTCATCAGTGCGCATAAGCAGCTCATGTGGGGATTTAAAGGGTCGGCGACCTGCAAGACTGTGGTGACGGCACGAGCACTGCTGCACACGAGAATCTGCCCTGGGGTCGTAGAAAAGGTCAATGCGGGCTGTATGCAGGCCGGAGGTTCCCTATCCCTGTCCTAGTTGAAGTACGTGCCAGTGTTTGGTCAGAGATTAGTTATACATTCAGAGGGAGACATAACAATTCCTATATCCGTGCAGCATTTCAATTATTCCTAGCAAGGATTAAAATAAGCCAATTCTGAACCTAAACAAATCCCTAGATGCCAGACCAGAGTCATCTATCCATAGGGCCCAGATCTTTTCGAATTTGACCATACAGTTCCTTTTCAAATAAATTTCCTTTTCCAGATTTACCAGCCAGTTAATCTTGTTGACAAACTCTGAGATAGTTGGAACTTGGTCTGAGATCCAGTTTTGTGCTATTAATTTTCTGGCCATGAATAGCAAACGGGCAACTGCCAGCTTTCCCTCCTCTTCCACCTTCAGATCTTCAATATATCCCAGTATGCATACAAAGGGGGTGAGGGTCATATCTATGTTATACACTCTATTAATGATTGCGGCTAGATCTTTCCAAAACACCTCCAGGTCGGGGCGGGACCACAACATGTGAAGCATAGATGCGAAGTCTGCCCCACATCGTGGACAGATGGAGACCGGTCTGGCACCTACAGTATGTCAAATAGAAATTTACTAGTACGGTAAACTCGATGTCTCAGCTGTATGTGATTCAATCTGTGGGCTTCCCCCAGAGACAGGTCAGGTACTCTTTCCAAAATTTCCGCCCATTGATTACACACAATAGGACCGAGATCCTGTTTCCATCTCCCTTTAGAGTTCGGCAAATGGTGTACTAATAAATCATCTAATATTTCATTATACATTACAGATATTAAACCAGAGGAACCACTCAAAAAAGCTATTCTCTGTATTATTCTGTTGTGTTGAATCGCCTGACCGGCAATATTGCCTTCCGCTAAATATGCATGCCTTAATTGAAGGTATTTATAGAATTCGCCATTCAAAAGACCAAACTCAGATTGTAATTTAGAGAATTCCTTAAAACTTTGTCTGTCTAGCAGTTGTACAAGTCTGCTTAGTCCTGTCCTTCTCCAGTCTCCAAACCTCTCCAATTTATTTAGGTTGGACAACAATGGAGTCTCCCAGATAGAGGTAAACTGCGAGGGCCCATGAATATCCTGCATGCCTTTAATCTTTTCCCATAGGTTATGTATCAGTAAAAGGATGGGTGCAGTTTCCGATGACAAATGGAATCTGCCTGATTCTAGGACCTCATAGGGACTGGAAGATTTAAAATGTTGCTGCAATAAGACTTTGTGCCCCCCCCTTCCCCCTTCGGGTCATCCCATCTTCGGATATGTTGCATTTGCGCAGCTGCAAAATACGCTCATGGATTCGGCACTGAGAGTCCCCCATTCCATTTATTTCTTTGTAATGTTTCTAATTTAATTCTTGGACTGCGCCGTCCCCAAATCAATTCTCTGAAAAGTGAGTTGACCTTAAAGAAGTATCATTGGGGTATCCAATGTGGAGAGTTATGTAGGACATAAAGAAGCTGAGGCATCCAGATCATCTTGACAAGGTTTGTGCGTCCCACCACAGACAGAGGTAGCCGGGCCCATATATCAATTTTAATTTTACATTTTTTTTTTTTTTAATCCAATTAGTTTTTATTGAAAACACGGCAGATACAAAATCATACATGGTAATTTAAGAGAACAATTGTCAACTGCCCGCACATGAGGGCTCCATACATTAATATACTCCGAGACAATCCAGTTACAATTCCTCTGCCTTACACTTTAACCACACAACAACATGGGGAGGGAGGAGAGGGGAGGAAAGATGGGGACTTCATTCAAGTAAGGGGGAACAAGAACAAAGGGGGAGGGGAAGAAGGTAGGGTTGGGGGGGAAGTGGGGGGGGGGGGTTAGTAGGGGTACAGGGTTAGATGCCTGCCTGCATTACCAACCCCAGTCCACCAGCCGGGGCCATCAACTCCTCCTAGATTTCTCTCATAAACTGCTGCCTCAGTCAGGGTCTCAATGCTTTAGCCCCCTGGCTAGCCTAGCCAGGGCTATAATTCCATCGGCTCTATCTCAACTAGGTGCTCTTTGCCCGGGGAATAGTCGTGTAATAGGTGTTGCATGGCTGGATGACAGCCAGGGTTCCCATATTGTAAGAATTCTAGTTTTTTGTTTTAGGGAGTGGGCAAGGCAGTATTCATATTGGCATTGTTGGTCGATCCTACTATATAACTCGGCTCCAGAGGGAGCTTCAATGGCCTTCCACGAATGGCTCAGACACTGTCTGGCAGCTATTAGAATTTGCACAATCAGTCCCCTAAAATTCTGCGGGTACGAGTCTATGCCCAAATTCAGAACTGCCAGCCCTGGGTTGGGGTTGGTGTGCACACCTGTTATTTCACTAATGAGTCTGAAAACTGCTATCCAAAAAGGTTGGACCCTCGGACAGTGCCACCAACAGTGTCCCAGTGATCCCCTCTGGAGGCAGCCCTTCCAACAGAGCGGTGATTAGTTGGGAATGTAATGCACCAATTTTGCCGGCGTATGGTACCAACGTAGATGCACCTTTTTCAGCTGTTCCAAATGGTTAATGCATTTTGAGGATCTTTGCACCCACTGCGTCGCAGTATGCCACGCCGAGGGGGAGGTGTTAATGCCTAAATCTGATTCCCATTTAGTCATGTATGGGAGCTTTTGCTCGTCAGAGGGGTTGTTCAACCATTTGTAGGTTAAAGAGATTCCCGGTTGCCTCATTAGTTTTTTAAACAATAGTGCCTTAACAGTGGGTAAGGTCGGGTTTGATCCCGGGGGGAATTTTGTGCTTAGAAAATGGCGAATCTGCAGGTGTTGATAAAAACACCCCTTTAGGGAGGGGTGCTCCCGAAGTATATCGTTGAAGGGCCTAATCTCTGCACCATCGTAAAAGTCTGCCAAAACTCCAAAACCCGCTGCTTCCCATCTACTCAAATTTGTATATGGAATGTGGGATTCTATTGCTCTGAGCGAAATTTCTGACAGCGGGACCTGGATCTTAGGGATCATCTCACTGCGCCATATGGCTATCGATGCTGTCATAGTAGGGAGACACAGGGTGGACCTAGTACGTTTTAGATATTCCACCTCCATCAGTTTCCTCGTCGAACCCTGGTCTGTCAGAGAGTTCTCAAGTTGAACCCACCTATGGGAGCTCTCCGTGTTCCACCATTCTTTGAGTGATTCTATAAGAGAAGCTTTATAATAGGCCATCACATTAGGCGTACCCAGACCTCCCATTCCATATGGCAGATGCATAATCTTACTAGCAACTCTAGCTCTTTTATTACCCCAAATAAACTTATTGGTCATCGACTGCAGTTTTATCAAATATCTATATGGAATTTTAAGAGGGAGACACCTAAACATATACAGCAGCTTAGGAAGGAACGTCATCTTAAAGGATTGAATTCTCGCCATCCAAGATAGCGACAACTTCTCATACCTGCCTAGAGCCTGACCCAAGTTTTTGAGTAGGTGATCGAGATTGGATCTGATGAGGGAATGGGTTGGTGTCAAACGGATACCTAGATAAGGGATACTGTCTTCGCACCACTGGAAAGGAAAAGCTGCCTCCAAAATCCTTCTGGACCTTGCGGGTACATTAAATGGTAGTACTAAGGACTTAGTGGCATTCAATTTGTAATAAGACACCTCAGAAAAGGTCGACAGGGTGGACATCACTGCTGGAAAGGAATATTCAAGGTTAGTACATGATATTATTACATCATCCGCATATAGACCCAATTTATGTTCATGCTCCCCTACCCTTATACCAGTTATGTTCGGGTTCACCCTAATTGCCTCCGCCAGAGGTTCCACCACCAGAGCAAAAACAATAGGGGACAGCGGGCACCCCTGGCGGGTGCCATTGGTTATAGAAAATTTTAATGAGCGAAAACCCGAGGCTAGAACTGAAGCATTTGGGTGAGAGTACAAGGCCAAAACAGATGACTTAATTCTTCCTTCAAAACCAAATTTCATAAGCACTCTTTCCAGATATCCCCAGTGCACCCTATCAAAGGCCTTTTCGGCGTCGAGTGACAAGAATACACCAGGGACACCCGACTTCTCCATCACCCCAATTAAATCCAGCATCCGCCTGGTGCCATCTTTGGATTGCCTGCCCGCCACAAAACCCACCTGATCCGGGGCTACCAAGGAGGGGATTATTTTATGGAGTCTGGTGGCTACCATTTTTGAGTAAATTTTTAAATCACAGTTGAGCAATGAAATTGGTCTGAAATTCCCAGGGGTATCTGCCGTTTTCCCCGGTTTGGGTAGTGTAGTGATAACTGCTTCTAGGTTCTCTGAGGAAATAGTCCCGGCCATTTGCCACAAATTAAAGGTCTTTAGTAAAAAAGGGGCTAGAATAGAGGCAAATTGCTGATAATATTCATAGGGAAGCCCATCCGGGCCTGGGGCTGAGTTTCGTTTAGAAGCTCTAATGGTGTCCAAAATTTCCTGTATAGTAAAGGGAAGATTTAAAGATTCTAATTGCCGGTCTGAGACCCGAGGCAATTCCAGACCGTCCAAAAACTCCTGAATTTTTTCCGGTGTTGGCTGAGGGGTTTGCGGGTCATCCCTTAAATTGTACAGGGCAGCATAATACTTGGCAAAGGCGTCTGCTATCCCATTAGGGTGCCTTATAAGTGATCCGTCGGGGCCCTTCAAAAATTCAATTTTAGATTTAATTTCCCGTTTTTTTGTTCTTCTAGCTAGTAAGGTGCTGGCTCTATCCCCCATCGCATAAAAAGTTGATTTACTCTTTTTAAGATTATGTTCATATCTATACAACAGGAGGGATCGCAGTTGAAACCTGCAAGTAAGAATTTCCTTGGACAGTGTAGACGACGGGGAGGCCTTGTTAATAGTTTCTAAGTGTTGAATATGGGCTATAATTTCTTTAATTTCTGCTTCTCTTTGCTTTTTCAAGAATGATGCAGTTTTTAAAAACTGCCCTCTAATAACTGATTTGTGTGCAGCCCATAAGGTCTCGTCAGAGACCTCCCCATTGTCATTATGTCCAAAGTATTCCAACAGGCCTGCCACAACCTCCTCCTGAACGTTCTTTTGGTTCAGTAAACTAGTATTAAGTCTCCACTGAGGCACCATAAATCCACTAGCAGAGTCCTGTACAACCAAAGTTATCGGAGCATGATCCGACCATGTTATCAGACCCACTTCAGCACCCGTACACTTGTGAACAGTCTTACTATCCGTCAGGAAGAAGTCGATCCTGCTGTACGACCGATGCCTTGGGGAAAAGAAAGTATAGTCCCTTTCCGATGCATGAAGGTATCTCCATATGTCATGTAGATGAAACTCCGCGACCAACTGTTTCAGTTCCTTTCCTGACTTAGCGGACCCCGCCGAGCAGTCCATAGATCGGAAAACTGGAGTGTTAAAGTCACCGCAGATTATCTCTGACCCCTGTGCGGTGCTCCTAAACATCTGGAAAAATTTCCGGGCAAATGTTAGTTGAGATGAGTTTGGAGCGTAAATCGATGCCAAGGTATACAAAAGCCCATTCAGGAGGCACTTTAGAATAATATTTCTCCCGTCTGCACCATAGGTTACATCAATCATTTTGAAAGCCACAGAGTTTTTAATCAGGATAGCCACTCCTCCTTTTTTTTTTTTAGAGTCATTTGCAAAGAACATATGTGGAAATCTTGGATGTAGTAGCCTTTTATTGTCATCAGTAAGAAGGTGAGTTTCTTGAATACATGCTATATCACATTTGGATGCTATAACTTCTCTCCACAGCATGGATCTTTTTGCAGGAGAATTGAGACCCTTCACATTGAGAGACAGAAACTTAATACTCATGGTGGATCCCAGAAAGGACGATGTTTCCAGGCAGGCCGACTGAGAGGCATAGGGCAGGCAGAGGCAGGCAAGGAGGACCAGTTAGGGACGGTGCACGGGTGGAGGGAAAAAACAACAAAAACAAAAAAACTTGAATACTTCAGCTTCATCCTTACCGGACAGCTGGGAAGTACTTGCTCGCCATAGGCGAGAACAACAGAGGGCTTAAGTGACATCACAGGTCACATGAGAGCTACACACGCCTGCGGCTGGCGAGACTCCCTCAAGCTGGTTCCCACTCAGGATTGATCTTTTTCTTCTGAGCATCCCCCTGCTCCCGGCGTGAGTCTGAGTGCATTGTAAGGGGTAATCCCCAGGACTCAAGTAGTTTGCTCAGTTGAGGAGGGGACTGGCATACATGTGTTTTAGAATCCCTGAAGATAATCAGTTTCACCGGGAATCCCCATTTATAGTGTATGTCATGCTCCCTTAGGATTCTGGAGAACTGGGAAAATTCTCTTCTTTTTGCCAGAGTTGCAGCAGACAGGTCCGGGAACACCTTTAAATCATTAAATTCATCTGGGAGGATAGGGTTATCCCTCAGTATCTGGAGCACTGCTTCCTTTGTTTTCTAAAAATGCAGTCGTGCCAGCGTGTCCCTGGGCAGAGTGGGGTCGATACCTTTAGGTTTAGGGATTCTATGTATTCTATCCACTATGAGATCTCTTTCTGTGTGTTCTGGGAGCAGTAGTTGGAGAAACTTGTGAAAGAAATCTGGCAGCTCTTTATCAGCTACTGACACAGGAATGCCCCTAATTTTAAGATTGTTCCTTCTGGATATGTCTTCCAGATCCCCAAGCTTGTTTTTCAGTATTCCCACCTCCTCCTCTAGTGCTGTGTTAGCATCAATCAGATCATTGTGTGACTGAGCAAGTTCGGCCATTTTAGACTCCACATGGTCTGTACGGTCCCCCAGTGATTTGATTTCCTCCTTAACTTCTTTAATCATGTTCTTAAGATCCCTGAAATCCTCCTGCAGTGATGACTTCAGAGAACTGAGTATGGCTTGCAGCCTTTCCTCTGTGAGAGGAGTGCCTGTGACACTGCTTCCCAACCCTGTCTCTTCCTGGTGTAAGGGAGACACTGCAGCAGCAGACATCTTCTGAGGAGAGGGGGATCCCCTATCCCTGGGATAAAAGTCAGTAAGCTTGGCTGGGGGGCCAGATTTCCGGAGTCTACCCTTTGGCATACTGTGCAGGGGGGATTACTCACTGTTTCAGAGGAGAGTTCTCAGCGATTTGAAGCAGCTTTGAGCCAGTTTGTACAGCCACAGCACAGAGCTTCCCTCTTAAGCAGCCATTGCCTTCAGCATGCAGGCCACACCCCCTCAATTTTACATTTTTTAAGGATCTGGGTCAGGTTAAGTTTTTCATAATCGTTCACTCTAGCGGTGACATTGATTCCCAAATATTTAAATTGCAAAGAAATTTGTAATCCTGAGGAGGCATATCTAGGGATATTATCTATGTGATCTACAGGTAGTAAGACAGACTTCCCCCAGTTTATAATCAATCCGGAGTATCTCCCAAAATCCTGAATCGTTTCCATAACCAAGGGTAGTGAAATGGACGAATCCGCTAGAATCCCTGCGTATAGGGCCACATTTTCTTCCTGGTCCCCTCTTTTGAAACCTATAATGTTTGGGTGTGGACACAAGACCTCTGTCATGGGCTCTATAGCCATTGCGAATAGTAGAGGTGAAAGAGGGCACCTCTGTTGAGTACCCCTTGCTAAAATGAATGTTGGAGTAAGCTGACCATTAATCCGTATCCTGGCTGTGGGCCTGCCGTATAGAAATTTTACCCACAAGATAAAGTTCGTGCACAAACCCAAATTTACGAAGAACTGCCCATAGAAAGTTCCATTTAATAGAGTCGAATGCTTTAGCTGTGTCTAGAGAACAGATAACCCTATCTCCCATATTATCCATTGGAAGCTGCAAATTGAGGTGAAGGCATCTAAAATTAACCGCCGTAGATCTAGAGGGCATAAAGCCGGACTGGTCGGAATGAAACCGAGAGAAGACCTCCTTGTTCAATCTAGTTGCTAATACCTTGGCTATAATTTTGATGTCTGTGGTGAGGAGAGAAATTGATATATATGAATCGGGGAGTAGGGGATCTTTATCTGGTTTAGGTATGACCACAACAATTGCCTCCTACATTGATGGAGGAAGGCAACCCGCCTCAGCCACCCCTCGGAACGTGTCCAAAAGCTGCGGCAGTAGAATGTCCCCAAATTTTTTGTATATCTCTATATGGCGACCATCTGCTCCCGGGGACTTGCCATTAGACATGGAAGTCACCACCAACTGCAGTTCCTCCAGTTGCAGTGGGTCGTTCAGATAGACCTGATCAGTCTCTGAGAGCCTGGGGAGGGGTATATCTGCAAAATAAGAGTCAATTTAGTCCTCATTGAAAATGAATTTGAATCTATATAAATGTTGATAAAAGTCAGCAAAAAGCTGTAAGATCCGCTCCAATTCATTGACCACCGAGCCCGTACTATCTCGTATGGCTCCCACAAAGGAATTTCCTTGCTGCGCCCTGTCTATGACAGCTAATAAATGCCCCGCTTTCTCACCCTCCTCAAAAAAATTGTGTTGTGAAAACATCTGCCTATTCTTAACCTTTTCCCTAAGATGTGTATCATATGACTTCTGAGCCTCTTTCCATTCCAGCAGGTTCTGAGTAGTTACAGATTCTATGTACATGCGTTCCGTTGTCTGAACCATACTAGGAGAAATATCCCAAATTGAGGAGACTTAAGCGGGATTTACACGCAACGACATTGCTAACGAGATGTCGTTGGGGTCACGGAATTCGTGACGCACATCCAGCCTAGTTAGTGACGTCGTTGCATGTGAAACACACGACCGACCGTTAACGATTAACCCCTTCACGACCGGCCGATTTTCGCTTTCCGTTTTTTTTTCGCCATTCTTCTTCTGAGAGACGTAACTTTTTTATTTTTTAGTCAATATGGTTATGTGAGGGCTCATTTTTTGCGGAACGAGCTGTACTTTTAAATAAAACCATAAGTTTTACCATATAGGGTACTGGAAAATGGCAAAAAAAATCCAAATGCAGAAAAATTGCAAAAAAAGTGCGATGGCACTATTGTTTCTGAGATTTTATTCACTGTGTTCACTATATGGTAAAACTGATGTGTGGGTGTGATGCCTTAGCTCAGTGCAAGTTCGTAGACACTAAACTTGTATAGGTTTACTTTTATATAAGGGGTTAAAAAAAAATCGGAACTTTGTCCGAAAAAAGTGACGTATGTTTTACTCCATATTCCGTGAGCCGTAGCGTTCTCATTTTTCAGAATCTATGGCTCAGTGATGGCTTATTTTCGGCGTCTTGAGCTGACGTTTTTAACAGTATCATTTTTGCGCAGATGCTACGTTTTGATCGCCTGTTATTGCATTTTGCACAAAAGTTGTGGCGACAAAAACGTCATTTTGGCGTTTGGAATTTTTTTGCCGCTACGCCGTTTACTGATCAGATGAATTGATTTTATATTTTGATAGATTTGGTATCGCCGCGTTCAGAAATGCCCAATGTGTGTGTGTATTTTTTATTTTTTTAACCCTTTAATTTTCAATGGGGCGAATAGGGGGTGATTTGAAGTTTGAGGGTTTTTGGTTTTTTTTAATTTTTTAAAACCTTTTTTTTTTTTTTTTACCTTTTTTACTAGTTCCTCTAGGGGGTTATAGTGCAGAGCGATCGGATTGCTGATCGCTATCTGCTGATCACAGCTATACAACTGTAAACAGCAGATATGTTCACTTTCTGATTCACTGGGCTCCAGGCTCAGTGAAACTGAAAGTGGTTCATGTCTAGCACAGGAGTCATCACATGACCCTTTGCTACCATGACAACCACCGGAAGTCACGTGATCACGTCACGTGACTTCCGGTAGTGGGCGGTAAGTAAAAGTTTACCGCGATAGCGATTATAATGGCTCTGTCACATATTGACAGCGCCATTACAGGGGTTAAACGGCACGAGCAGATAACGATTCTGCTCGTGCCTAGCAGGCACACATCTCAGCTGTCAAAATCAGCTGAGATGTGTGCCGATCGCGGCATGCTGCCGGCGGCAGACCGCGGGCAATAACATTATGACCACTAGGACGTAATATTACTGCCCGCGGTCATTAAGGGGTTAAAAATACTCACCATATCGTTGATCGTTGTCCAGTCGTTGTAATCCCGACTATCGTTGCTGTTACAGGATGCAGGTTGTTCGTCATTCCTGCGGCAGCACACATTGCTATGTGTGACACCGCAGGAACGAGGAACAACCTCGTCCCTGCAGCTGCGCGCAATGAGGAAGGAAGGAGGTGGGCAGGATGTTTGCCCCGCTCATCTCCGCCCCTCTGCTTCTATTGGGCGGCCGCTTAGTGACGTCGCTGTGACGCCGAACAAACCGCCCCTTTAGAAAGGAGGCGGTTAGCCGGCCACAGCGACGTCGCTAGGCAGGTAAGTACATGTGACGGGCATTAGCGATGTTGTGCGCCACGGGCAGCGATTTGCCCGTGACGCACAACTGACGGGGGCGGCTACGTTCGCTAGCGATATCGCTAGCGATATCGCAGCGTGTAAACCCCGCTATAGTCTTGGACCTACTAACCCCTTGTGTTAGTGCCCCTCGTAAGCAGGCTTTCATGGCATCCCATATAGCATTTTGAGAAACATTCTCTGTTGTTTTCACTAAAGTAGTGATATAGGGTGGAAATAATGGGTTCAGCCTCAATAATTTGCAGCCAGAAAGTATTGAGGGACCATGTAACAAGAGCAGGGTTAGGCCTAAGAAGGAATCGGAGGCAGGTCAACATTGGGGAATGGTCTGAGATGGCTCTAGGCAGGTATGCCACTGATTCCACTAGCGGCAGTGTGCACGCATACACCCCAGTGTCATGTCAATTCTAGATAGGGTTTCATTTGACTTTGAGTAACAGGAAAATTGGCGAACTCCCGGGTATCTAACCCTCCAAAAGTCTGTCAGTGCCAGATTCTTTATTATCTTGCCAAACCCTGAAATAGGCAGTGTCGCCGTGGACGGGTCATTGTTAAATTTGTCCCAGTATGGGTGGATAGTGTTATTGAAATCAGGGCTGTGGAGTCAGAGTCGTGAAGTCGGAGTCGGAGCTCATTTTGGTGGAGTCGGAGTCGGTATAAATTGGACCGACTCCGACTCCTAAAATATATAATAAATTGGGTACAGTAGTTCAATGCAGAATGTGCTGAATATTTTTTCATAGGAATTTGGGAAAGTTATGAAATGTCCTATAAATGGTTGTTCTATTTCTGATCTAAGGCTACATTCACACACAGCGTTTTTGCTGCATATTTTGAGGATACGTTTGTCAGCTGCAAAAGCAGATCAGCTTTTTAAAAAACCGCATTACTTAAAAGGTTTTTGAGCGCATAGATAATGTTTTCAATAGCAAAAGCAGATTAGAAAAACTCCACACAAACTGACATGCTCATTCTTTGTGAGGATTTATTTTTGAGCCTAAAAATGGATCCTCACGAATCGATGTGTCTGAATGTCATATCTTGAAACCCATTGCCTTTGCTGGGATGCCCAGAGTCACTGCATTTCACTGAATTATTTTGCCATCAATGTTCGATATGTTTGTGACAAAAAAGAAATTGTTACCAAGACACTGGCAGTAAAAGATACTAAAGCTCATCACACCAGCCAGTTCCTCCAGGCCTTAGTGGAAAAAGTTCTGCAAGATTACGAACTCAAAAAAAGAACAGGTTCTTGCTATTGTATCAGACAATGCTTCAAACATAAGTACAATTAAACTGATGAATGAGAGTAATGAACAACATCTAGAAGAAAATTTAGGATTCAGTATGTTTGAGATGGAAGGCCACAGTGCTGTTCATGTAACTGAGGAACAAACAGATATTACAACAGAAGAACAGCAAAATGATACTTTAGGATTAGATGATCTTGTTGAAGATGCTTCAGAACCCTTTCATATTCATCACATGCGCTGTGTTGTGCACACACTGCAGCTGGCAATAAGAGAGAGTCTGCAAGAGGGACATGCTGGAAATCTGATTGGAAAAGAGAGGAAATTGGTTATTGCCGCCAGAAGCCCTAAAATTGATTCCATCTTGAAGAGACGTGTTGGGAAAGGGGCAATTTTTGATCAAGCCACTCGGTGGGGCAGCACTTATTTAATTAATGATTGAGCGATTGCTTGAACTAAAATTGTTTCTTATAGATATGGTGAACCCTCAGGTAACACTAAATGAAGGTCAATGGACACAGGTGGCTGAATTGAGGAATTGCTTAATCACCCATTTACCGTGACTAAAAAATTACAAGCTGAGGATTTAACTCCTGGCATTTTCATAAGGGAGTGGAAGAACTTGCTATTTTGCCTGTCCCAAAGAGGAGGTTTACTCGCAGATGGCATTTCTGCTTCAATGAAACGGAGAGAGACACAGCTATTGGAAAATAAAATTCTTCTGGCAGCTGTTTATGTGGACCCAAGTCATCGTATACTGCTTAACGACCAACAGCTTACTAAAGGAAAAGAAGTTATGACTGAGGTAGCAGTTAGAATGAGTGGCCTACAGGACTGCCAGGCGAAAGAGGACTTGGGTCCTGACAGTGTTACTGCTGCCATATCTTCATCCTCATCAGATGAGGAGTTTAAACTTTGACAAGTATTTGGATGACATGGAGCAAGCAAAGCGTTGCCGCAAGGAAAAATATTTTACTCCGTCTCCTATAGTAGCAGATTGACCAGATTTCAGCAGAATTTTTCACTTGCTCTCAAAGAAATAGAAAAATTCAACCGTTCATCAAAACTGATTGTGCATGAGGAAATTCCTTTATACCCGGAAATTGTTAGAGATGTTGCCCATGTGGTTATGGCTTTGCCTCCAACCCAAGTTACTGTAAAGAGGTTGTTCTCTAGCCTTAAAATTATTAAGTCAGATTTGAGGTAATCTATGAAGGAGGATCTGGTGGAAGCAATTCTATTTCTTAGAACAAATTCATAGACTCGCTGCACAAATGTTAGTTAGTATGTTTTTGTTGCAAACTGTTTTTTGCCACTTACATAGTCTATTACATGTTGTGTGAGATATTATATATATATCTCACACAACATGTAATAGACTATGTAAGTGGCAAACAACAGTTTTCAACAAAAACATACTAAATAACACTTAGTACCGTATTTTTCGGACCATAAGACACACTTTTTTTCTCCCACCCAAATGTTGGGGGAAAGTGGGGGGTGCGTCTTATGGTCTGAATGTGGCTGCGGGGAATGAGGGTGCTGTGGTGGAGCGGGTCATCGGGGACACGAGCAGGGTGTAGCAGCCTGCCGTGACCACGTGGGCCCGCTCATTAGATATGCACGCCCATCCTCCCGCCCATCTCTCAGCGGTGAAGCCGGCGCTGACAGGTGGGCGGGGTGATGGGCGGAGGGTGCGCGCATATAGCCTGCCCGCATGATCACCCCTGGCAACTACAGCCTGGAGTGATCATGTGCGGCTGTATTCACTGCCCCCCGCGCATCATCATCAGCGCGGGGTGCAGTGATCAGTACACTCACCGTTCCCCCTGCAGCATTGCGATCTTCTCCAGTCTGTGCCGGCAGCGCTGTGTGGAGCCGTCCCCCTGCAGCATCGCAGTGTCTTCTGAAGTTCCTGTCTGTCCCGGTCAGCTGATCTGTGTAGACAGCGGTGAGCACAGCGATGACATCATTGCTGTGCGCGCCGCTAGTGTCCACACAGATCAGCTGACTGGGACAGACAGGAACTTCAGAAGACACCGCGATGCTGCAGGGTGACGGCTCCACTCAGCGGCGCTGCAGCTTTAGACAGAGAGGAAGATGCTCGGTGCTGCATGGAGCGAGGAAAGGTGAGTATAAACGTTTATTTTTTTTTCTGTGCCACAGGATACAGGCCATATACCAGGATGGGGGTATATTATGAGCAGGATGGGGGTATATTATGAGCAGGATGGGGGTATTTTATGAGCAGGATGGATGGGGGTATTTTATGAGCAGGATGGGTGGGGGTATATGAGCAGGATGGGTGGGGGTATATGAGCAGGATGGGTGGGGGTATATGAGCAGGATGGGTGGGGGTATATGAGCAGGATGGATGGGGGTATATGAGCACGATGGATGGGGGTATATGAGCAGGATGGGTGTATATGAGCAGGATCATATACAAGGCAGGAGTATCATTATCAGGATGGGGTACCTTAGTAGAGAATTTGATAACATTACTCCCATAACAGTGTCAGAAGTAGATCCTCGCCCCATAACAGTGTGTCATGACCACATTTTTTGGTTAAAATTTTATTTTCCTATTTTCTTCCTCTAAAACCAGGGTGCGTCTTATGGTCAGGTGCGTCTTATAGTCCGAAATATACGGTATATTGCTTATATTTAAGTGAAAAATGTATTGTAGTACAATGTGAACATCAGACATTTAATCATTTTTATGATACAATAATCAAGATATTTAGAAAGAACATAAAATATATTCATTGGAATACAACTTTAGAACACAAAAAACTGTAATAAATTGTAAATATGTAATACAATATGTAATATACAGAATATATATATATATATATATACACACAAAATATACAGTATATGTAATCTATATTACATATTGTATTACATATTACATATTTACAATTTATTACAGTTTTTTGTGTTCTAAAGTTGTATCATAATAATGATTCAATGTCTGATGTTCACATTTCACTACAATAAATTTTTCACTTAAATATAAGCAATATATGTTGGAGTCGGAGTCAGAGTCGTGGAGCCTGAGTCGGTGCAAAGGAAATTGAGGCGTCTGAGTCGAAGGTTTGGCTTACCGACTCCACAGCCCTGATTGAAATCCCCCCATACGTATCACCTGTACATCTGGATTATCCTGGATAGCTTCTGCCACCATTTTCATGAGACTAATGTTATAAGGTAGTAGCAATTCTTTATTCAGAATTTTGCACCGGATATATAGGAATCTCCCCTTTTTATCTACTTTGGAAGAAACAGGTTCAAACGGGCTGGCTTTATGTACTAATAGGCTGACCCGCTTTGGTGTAAGATTAAAAAGAGGAGTGATAGCTATGGCTGACCCATGAACGGTTCAAATATGTCATTTTCTCCCCATCCAAGTGTGTTTCCTGTAGACAGATTATGGCAGGGAAATAATCCTTGACATAATCCATAACCGCCACCCTCTTTGTAGGATCACCCAGGCCACAGACATTCCAAGTTAGGATGTTAATTTTCCTTGCCATAACAGTAGAGTAGATATAATGTGCACGTCATAATATAAGACAGGCTCTTACCCTCCTGGCAACCCCTGAGTAGTATTACATGTCTCCGCACCCAGACCTGTAGGACCTCAAAAGGCAAAAACATATATAGAGTTACAACATCATTAGTATCATACATTCTTAAGTTCTTAAAACAACGATGAAAAAAATACTGAAAAAACAAATAAGCCAAACAGAGGACACCAGTTCATCCTGTAACCTAGCGTAAAACGAAGAGAGTGATGAGAAGGGATCGCCTCCTAGGGTGCTGCCTCCTCAGGATAGTCAGAGCAGGATTATTTTACCTCTGGGCCTAAGTGGTTCTTGAAAAGAATAGAGAGTAATCATGCAAGTAGAACAGTCTACCGATTTTACATCGGTGGCATTTGACTTTCAGAAAAGGGAAAAGAACAAAAAGAAAAATCATTGATACAGGGATTGTTTGATTCGTTGCTCAGTCATATCCAGCCACTGGTGGGCATCCTCTAGGTTTTTGAAGAAGACTGTCTCCTTTGAAGGGGTGGTTCACCCATATTTATTATTTGGTAGATCGATATTTTGTTGAGAAACAATGTTTCTCTCAAATACCTTAAGTTGGCAATAGTGCCTGTGAGAGGCGCTATTGCGGAAAGCTGTTCCCCATGCCTGACCCCCGGGCCCTGTGACCTCGGGGATCCGATGATGTTATGTCAAGTTCCGGTTTACCTGACCTCACCGCGACTAGCCGCAGTGTCCGTGAGTGATTGGCTCTGGGCGGTGTTTCACCGCTCAGCACAGCCCATTAGCTCCTTCCTCCCTCACAGCAGAGCGCTGCAAGCAAGAGACACGCTGAGCAGTGACAAGCGGTGTATCACCTCCCACAGCTCAGTGAGTCAGGAAGACTGCGGCCATCCGCGGTGATGTCAGGTGAACAGGAACTTGACGTGACATCTAAGGATCCCCGAGGTCACAGACCCCGGGGGTCAGGTGATGGAGAACAGCGGTCCACAATAGCGCCTCTCACAGGCAGTATTGCCAACCTAAAGTATTTGAGAGAAACATTGTCTCTCAACATAATATCGATCTACCAAATAATAAATATGGGTGAACCACCCCTTTATTGCTGCCTCTCTAAGCTTTGCCGGGTATAGCATGGCATAAGGGACTTGCAGAGTCCTTAAGCCTCGTTTTACATCAATGAAATACGCCCTCCATTTCGATATTTTGACGAAGAAGTCTGGAAAGAATGAGACTCTGTGACCACTGACTGTGACATCTCCTTTGTTGCGGGCTGCCCAGAGGATGGCGTCCCTGTCTCTGTAGTGAAGCAGTTTAATCAGCACTGGCCTTGGAGGGGCACCTGGTGATAGTGGTCTCGTGGGGAGTGGGACCCTGTGTCAACTGCATAAAATTGTGAAAGGACCTCATCTCCAAACATCTCGTTCAGCCATTTTTCAAAAAAAATTCAGATAGATTTCTTCCCTCTGTTTTTTCCGGCATTCCAATCACTCTCACATTGTTCCTCCTCAGTCTATTCTCCAACTCTCCACAAGACAGACCTTTTAGGTCTGTTTCTGAACTCTTGTTCCCAGCCTTGCCTCAGGGTGTCTTTGGTCAGGACATGAGTCTCCTCAGTCTTCTCTGCCCAAGTCCTCACACTGTGACGCCATGTCCCTGTTGGGGTCTTTGGTGGCAGGCATCCTGCGGTTCCCTGGGTACCTTTCCATACCGGTGCTCTTCTAGGGGAGAGGTTGAGGGCACAAAGACTATTACTATTACTATTTGGACAGCCACATCTCTCTTCTTCCCAAGTTCTTCTTTCCTACGCTGGTGGTACAGGTTTGCAATTGGTTAGCTGGGGTCCCTTGGTCACTCCCAGTTTTTGAGGAATCCTCACAACAGATGCCAGCACACACTGGATTGGGGGGCCCTTTGAAGGATCAGGTAGTTCTGGGAGCCTGGAGTCCTCAGGAAGGTGGGAACCACTCAGCTTCAGGGAGCTATGCGCGATAGCTCTGCACTCCTTCCCCATTTCATGGGCAGGCATGTGAGGGTGCTCTCGGACGATGGTGAGGTAATTTTTATACGTCAATCACCAAGGAAGCACAAGTCTCCCTTATGGGGATGTTCACGAGTTTTCCCTGGCACAAGTTCACTTTTTCCCTCACAATACTTCTCATCAGGGGGGTGGACAATGTCACAACTGACTTCCTGGCCGGAGTTATGTGCATCAGGGAAAATGGTGTCTTAACAAGTAAGTATTCAACCAGATAGTGCGTCCTTGAGGGTCCCCGATTATAGGCCTCTTACCATCAGGTCCAACAGGAAAGTGGACCGGGTTGTTCTCTTAACTCTCACGACCGTGGGTAGTGGATGCTGCTAGATTATGGGAAGCAGGTCTCCTTTACGCTTTTCCGTTCTTTTTTAAATCAGATCTTTTTTATTAAACAACTAAGAATCAATACAGAGAAAATATATTGCATCTTATAGAACTAGTAAAAGCGTACTTTGAAAAAACATATGTTGTCTATAAATCAGGTTCTTCTACTGTATATAAAAAAAAAAGAAAAAAGGATTCTTAGATCAGTTATATAAATTGAGCCTACAAACAACATGGCTCCACAGATAAACAAAAGTTTAAATTATGCAATAATACCTGAGTCTAATAGAAAAGCCTCCTCCATCAGCCGTGTCGCTCCGCATCATATTTCCATACCCGCTTGCCTCTCTCTCCCCGTTTAGTCATCAATCACACCCTTCCGGCCCCTCCCACAGCGCCGCTCAAAGTCCACTCTGCCACGTAAAACACTAGTTTTAACTTTTACTCCCCAAACGTTCCATTCACTGCAAGCACAACAGTAACTGGTCCAACATTGCATCCTGCACTAGTGCCCCAGAGGGTAGACCCGGCGACTCCATCCATGGCTGCCAGATTTTGTAAAACTTTCACAGTGTTTTTCTCTTTAAATAAACTCCCCTTTCCAATCTAGTGACGTTATTTAATTTATTTTTAAGCTCTGGTAATGTTGGTGGTAGAGGATATAACCAATGGTATGCCAGTATCTTCCTTGCTTGATACAGGATACGGGCTATTCCCAGGGCTGTTGGGGAGTCCGGGTCTACTCCTTCCTCCCACAGACTCAACAAACATAAACGAGGTGACGGCTGTATTGTGATATGATATATTTGGTCTATGAGTCCCAGGGTTTGTTTCCACAAATCACCAATGTGTCCACACTCCCACATAACATGCATCAAATGGGCATCATCCTATCCACACCTAACACATTGTGCATTTGGTCTAAGTCCCATCCTGAATAATAGGCTGGGAGTTTTATATACCCTGTGGATGAGATATATTTAAGAAAGCCTTTGGCACTCAGAGACCGCCAGTTTAGGGACCTGTTCTAGAATGTCAGACCACTGGTCTTCTGTCAGGGGACCAACGTCCCGTTCCCATTTACTTTTAACAGACAGTGAGTATGCCTCCAGATGGGCAGGTAGTAATCTTTTGTATAGTTCAGAAATAAGGCCTTTAGAGGACTCAGATGTAAGTAGCATATGTAATGTTTGATTATGTGTCACTGTCACCGGATTTGTCCTCCCCTGTTTTTCCAGTGCGTGCCTCAGCTGTAAATACTGATAAAAGAAGGCATGCGGAAGGTGAAACTCCGTTCTCAATTGCTCAAAACTCTTAAGAATATTATTTTGTAGTACTTGTGACACTAAATGGATCCCTTTATCTTCCCATCCTCTGAACCCCACTAATTTTTTAATTTCTGGCAAATCCGGGTTCCGCCACAGTGGCCAGAACTCCGTAGGCCCATTTATCTTCAAAAGAAACTTACCTCTGTCCCATACCCGAAATATCATAGCCAACATGGGATATCGTGCCCCATTTATCTGTCTTTGTTTCACATCCAACTGGCAACCCGGATATTTCCATACCGATCCCTCTCTCACTATATCACCACTATTATCATACGCTCCTTCTTTGCCCCAACCCCTAAGATGTTGCATCTGGGAGGCTATATAATATATATATGGGTTTGGTACCGCCAGTCCTCCCTCCTCCTTTCCCCGCTGTAGCACTTCCAGTCGAATCCTAGCCTGTTTTTTCTTCAAGATCAGTTCCCGGAATAATGTATTAATTTTTGCAAAAAATTCCCTACGTATCCACACTGGAGAATTATGTATAAGATATAGTAATTGTGGCATCATTACCATTTTGATTAAGTTGGATCTACCGATATTTGATAGCGGCAAGCGACACCAGGTGTGTACCTTTGCTCTGAACCGCTGCAACAGGGGTTCCAGATTTAGGGCCTGGAAGTCCTTCGGATTTGGGCTAACAGTTACTCCCAGATACTTAAACTCTCGGACCATAGGAACCGGTATCTGCAAGTCCGAGAAATCCACCGGGAGAGGGTCTATCGGCATTAAAGCCGATTTGGACCAATTAATCCGAAGGCCAGACCTCCGCCCAAATTCTTGAATGATATCCATTGCCGGCAAAATCGAGGAATGTACCTTGTCTAAATATAAAAGTAGGTCATCCGCATATAATGATATTTTCTGCTCCACTGGTCCACACCTAAATCCCGTTATCTCCCTGGACTTCCGTATTGCAACTGCCAATGGCTCCACTGCAGTAGCAAATAGCAAGGGTGAAAGCGGGCACCCCTGTGTAGTACCTCTTCCAAGAGGAAAAGACTCAGAGACCCTGCCATTAGCCCTAACCTTTGCCACCGGTGAGTCATATAGCAGCTTCACCCAATTTATAAATCTGTGTCCAAAACCCATTTTCCGAAATACTGCCCACAAATACCCCCATTCTAAGCTATCGAACGCCTTAGCGGCGTCTAACGATAAAATTGCCCTTTCCCCTGGCTTCTCAGAACTATGCTGAATCCCTAAGTATAATTTTCTAAGATTCATAGATGTGGCTCTACATGGAATAAATCCTGTTTGATCATTCTGTATAATAGATGAGATGACTCGGGACATCCTATTGGCGAGCACCTTGGACAGTAATTTAACATCTGTTGGTAGTAGAGAGATTGGGCGGTACGAATCCGGGATCTCTGGATCTTTTCCGGGTTTTAATATTAAGACTATTAAAGCTTCCCTCATAGAAGGCGGGAGGACCCTCTGCCTTTCAGCCTCTTCAAATACTTTAAGTAGTTTAGGTAGTAGTAAGGGTGCATACGTTTTATAAAACTCGCCAGGCAGGCCATCCGTTCCCGGAGCTTTTTCATTTTGCGTCTGGCCAAGCGCTTCCTCTAATTCTTCCAACAGGATGTCTCGTTCCAACAAATCCCTTTCTTCGTCCGCCAGTGTGGGGAGAGAGAGAGCATCCAAATATTGCTCAATCTCAGTCTCCATGAGGTCACAGTCTGTTGTGTATAGTCGCATATAATACCTCTTTATCTCCCTCACTATATCCTCACTTTCTGTTACAAGATCACCCGACTCCGTCTTCAGCCTATTTATATATGAAGATCCTTCCTGCGCCCTAATGACCGTGGCTAGTAGGTGCACTACTCCCTCTCCCTCTATGAAATATTTCTGCTTGAGGAAGTAACGTTTATTTGCTGCCGCCGACATGAGATTTTCCCTGAGTGACATTTGTGCCTTCTCTAAAGTGATTTTAGTTTCCTCTGTCGGGTTGAGCACCACCGCAGCCTTCGCAACAGATACTTCCTGAATCAGACTTTGGGTGTAGCGTCTGTTTTGGTTTTTACGTATGCATATTTCTCTGATATAGATGCCCCTCACCACGGCTTTCATAGAGTCCCAGACTATATGTGATGGTGCAGAGCACTCATTAAGTTGGAAATATTCTAAAATAGTATCATGTAAAGATCCCCCTATAAGCTGGATCCAGAAGGGATTAAGTTTCCAGATAGGCCTAGACAGGGTGAGGGGGTTTGAAAGTGTAACATGGAGTGGTGAGTGATCAGATACACTTCTAGGTAGATAAGCCACCGTTTGTACATATGAGGTCATAAGTGTGTTCCCAATAGCCAGGTCTATCCGTGACATAGTGTGATGGGAGCTAGAGTAGCAGGAAAACTGTTTGGATGTAGGGTTTTGGACGCGCCAAAGGTCTACCAAACCCAGCTCTGTCAGTATTCTAGCAAATGAAGTTGAGGCTGCGTCCTCTGATATGTTCCCCGAATGTAGCTTATCTAGATAAGGATGTAAATATGTGTTAAAATCTCCTATCAAAAGAGTCAGTGCAGGGGGGAAGGAGTCTAAAACAGACAAGATTCTTTTTACTGGTTCGACTGAGTATTTCGTGGAAGGATGTATACCGCAACCAGAATAAATTGTATACCATACAGCGTGCAAAGTAAACAAACAAATCTGCCCCCAGGGTCAACCACTGATTTGGTACATGAGAATGGGATGGATTTGTGCGCCAACACACTGACACCCCGTGCATGGGTCGAGTATGTGGAATGATATTCATGTGTCATCCATCCCTTCCTCAGCCAATGAACATTATCTTTTACCATGTGGGTCTCAGATAAACATAGAATAGCCGGGAGAAACTTTTGCAAATGAGTAAATATAGCACACCTCTTATTCGCATCCCTGAGCCCCCTAATATTCCACGCTACAATATTAAGTGATGTCGCTATAAGAGGAGGTTAATAAATAATAAACCGGAGCATACTCTATTCCTGGGGGAGAGAAGCAATCTCCACCAATTCCTGTTAGCATTAGGTTGAGCGACACGACTGAGGTACACCACACCCCACATATTAATTGCAAAATACAACAGTAAAACGAAAAAAAACAAGGAGGGAAATAGAGCCCTGCACACCAGTGTACAGCGCCCCCGCCCTCAAAAACAAGTGTAACTTGCACATTTCTCTCAGATAGAGAGAATCAGGGCTAGAAAACTCGCCCAGAGTCCATGCAGGGAGAAGGGTCCACAGCTTTTTCCCGTAACGAGTGTCCACAGTGAACCAGTCATCTCCAGCCCTGGATCCAAAATTAAATGATCAGTAGTAATTATACCAGCATAGCATCTCAGACAATAAGAAACAGCAGCACCTGGTGGTAGAAAGGGTGATCTTCAAGTATACTTCCTCCTCATGGACCTCTCATTAATATCCAGCCAAGACAGCGCCGCTCCCGCCGTATCAAAAAAGTGAGTTTCTCCCATTCACCGCAATTCGCAGTCTAGCAGGATACATCATGGAGTATGGCACTTGTAATCCGCGCAGGCGTTGTTTAATCTCAATAAATTGCGCCCTTTTACGTTGTACCTCCATGGAAAAATCAGGGAAAATAGAGATCTTCCTCCCATTAATAGCAAGCTCCCTAATATCTCTGGATCTGCACATAATAGCATCCTTGTCTTTAAAATGCAGAAGTTTGAGCAAGATAGGACGTGGGGGTGCTCTTGGCGGGGGGGGGGGGGGGGGGGGGGGTGGGTGGGTACGTGTAGGGACCCTGTGCGCTCTCTCAATAGTAAAGAATGGGGATAAAACATCTTTGCCAAAGGTGTCCATTAGCCATTTTTCAAAAAAGCCCAGGGAGTCATTCCCTTCTGCCCTCTCCGGGACCCCCACCAGGCGCAGATTACTTCTACGGGAGTGGTTCTCCAAATCGTCCACCTTGTTCAGCAGTGTTGTGATATTTTGCGTCGCTTTTCCCAGCTCCCGTGTCATTGGTGGCAATTTATCTTCTGCTGCACTCACACGTTCTTCCAGCTCCCCCACTCTGGTAGTCACCCCCTGCAGCTCATGTTTGATACAGGCTATATCCCGAGTGACAGTTCCCATTTGGTTACTTAAAGTGGCCAGTGTGGTATTGCAAGCGTTAACTGCTGCCAGGATTTCTCCCAGTGTGGGGTCAGCTTCAGCAGGCTGCTCCATATCACTTCCTCCCTCACCTTCAATCACAGGCCCCAGCCTCTGTATTTGCTGAGCTACTGAACAAACAGGGCTTAAATTACTCACTGGATCCTCCACATTATGTTCAGTGTCTCTCACAGACTTTTCACAGATCAGGAACCACTCTGGCATATCTCTCCAGTCTGCTGGCAGCCCCCCACTGCTGCACTACAAGACGGCCTGGTTTTTGTTGGTGCCATCTTGGCCACTGTAGGGACACATTCCTGTGCGTCTTTATCCTTATCTTTCTTGTTGATACGGATTGGCATGCTGCTAGTATCCTCCTCTCTAGATGCCTGGGTGAATATTGCAGCCTTCCAGGTTATTTATGCCTATTAACAGGGCCGGTATTCAGGATTTTGAGCGGATCCAGGCAGGAGCTCTCTTGTGCTGCTTCCTCCCTACATGAGGTCCAGGCCACGCGCCACGCTTTTCCGTTCTTGATTGCTCCGGCGTTCTTAAAGTAAAATAAAAAAAAACAAAAGTGACCAAGGAAGGCTAGCAAGTCTGTTTCTGATGGATTCCCTTTTTTTTTTTACCCAGGAGGCCTTGGGGTTTTCTGGCCCCAAAAGAGGTCAGTGTCAGATCCTTGGGTCCTCCCAAGGGGTCCAGATCTTCTATCCCAGGGGGCCCCCCCCATCTTTCTTCACTCTCAAATTTGGGGCCTTCATTGCTGGCCTGGGAATTTGAGAGGCAGCGGTCAGATGGTCTAGGATTCTTCTTCACTCTCTTATGTAGTAGGACACCGGCAACCACCTGGAGTTATGGTAAAGTATGGAAGAAATTCCTGTCCTCAGATAGGGGTCCAGTGGAGGGCCCCCGATGGCGGCCATTCTAGAATTCCACGGACGGGGTCCTAACGCAGGAGTGTTCAGCTTCCAAGGGAACTATAGCTAGATGGGTCTAGGGAGCAATTACAGTAGCTTATTTGGCCTAGGACAGACCTATACTGCAGGGTATTGCAGCTCCTTCTGCCGGAGCAGTAGCATCTGTCGCAGGCGGAGGAGGGGACGCCGCGCTCTCCCACTGCTACTCGGGTCCGGCTGGCGCGTCGGCCTGCTGCCGCTGCTCGGTGGCTCGCGCGACGGGCCGGATCCCGGGGACTCGAGCGGCGCTCCTCGCCCGTGAGTGAAAAGGGGGTTGTTTGGGTGTGGGGATTGTTTATTGTCCGTGACGCCACCCACGGTTGTGGTGATTGAACGTACACCACCGCTGCTTTGGCTGGGGATCCCGGGAGTGATGGTGTGGAGCAGCCAGTTGTTGTGTTGCCCCTCCGTGGGTAGGGGTTGGTGATCCCGGGGCCCAGGGAGGAGGTGGGAGATGCAGGGCCTGGTGGGCGCAGGGCTGTGCCTTGCGGCACTGTGGTACTCACTCAGCCTGAGACGGTGACACAGTTCTTGGTAAACACACGGCTGGAAAGACTGTTCCCACGGACGGCTGCACTTGCTCTCCCAGTAGGTAACGGTGATGTCCCTTTGACCTGCACCTATTGTCTCTATGTTGGTAGCGATGGGTTCCCACCAGTAACCCGCTCCCCAACTTGGATATGGGCTGGAGGAGCCCTGCTTTGCCCGCAGACGCTGGCCCCGAGGAACTGGTGCCCTGGCGGTGGCGGTGTTCCTCCTTAATGGTTGGACTTTTGTCTTCAATCGGGACTTAGTTGTTTGGAGACAGACGTCCCCTTCACTGACGGATTCGGCAAATTATGGCGACTCCTAGCCTTGCCGGGGTCCGAGAGGCCCCTGCCCTGGTGCTGACTGTCCTTCGTATACTGCTCCAGACCGCCGGGCCACTACCCGTCCGCGGTCCTTCCAGCAACCTCCGAGCAGTCCCCCTCCAGACAATCACCGCTGTTGGTGACCTTGCTGACACTGTCCTGCACTTAGCCGGACTAACTTCAGGCCTTTCTACTCTCACTTTTACTCTTTTCTTCGTTGCTCCACTACTACTTCAATTTCACTTCACTTAGCTTCTCTCGTTGTTTACTCCTTCACTCCCCTAGCTTAACTCTTACTGTTTACTCCTCTCACTTCCTCCTCCAAACTCTATCTGCCTGGTTCTTCCCGCCTCCAGGGCTGTGTACTCCTCGGTGGGCGGAGCCAACCGCCTGGCCCACCCCCTGGTGTGAACATCAGCCCCTGGAGGAAGGCAACAAGGATTTTGGTAGCTTTGGTGTTCCTAACTGGGATGTAGGGTGTGGTGGTGTGATGACCTGTGACCCCTGGCTTGCCCAGGGCGTCACATTCCCCCTTATCAAAATGCAGACCGTCCGCGGGCTGCCCGTCCAACACCGGTTTTATTTTCTGCAAATATATAAAAAGAAAACGGTAACATATATATAAATTATGGCATCATCCCACAGCGGGAGGTTCATTTCTTAAACGTTACTAAACGGTTTTACAGGTACGGTTTCCGCTCTCTCCCACCCAAGCAACCTGGCCCTGATGCTGCCCCTAAAACCCAGGCAGCACCCCTTGACCCAAGTCCTGCACCAGTTACCCGAGCGGGATCTGTCCTTCCCCTCCAGAGGGTAGCCACCGGTTCCTGTGGTGGCTGGGCCCCAGCCTGCTCTGCTGGGGGCCCTTCCTCCAACCTGCCTCTCCGGAGGCGGCAATGCGGAAACGGTACGGTAAAACAACTTATTTACAAGCCACCTAATGTTTGTGGTTGCCCTGCAAGTTCACGGGCTTGTCCATGGATAGTTCCCATGCTAACTTTTAAACGGTCCCCACGGGGACAACGGTGCCGGCTCCGGCCGGTTCAATCACAGTTAATCAGGTGAGTTACACGGTAATCATTTTTCATTTTCATCATCTGTAAACTTTTTCAACTTTTTCAAACATAGGGTCCCAACGGGGACTGGACAACGGTGCTCCGCTGCCCTACTCCGGCTCGGGAAACTTCTCAAGGGCTGCCTCCGGTGCAGACTTCGGGGACTTCCACGGCAACACCTCCGGCTTGCTACGGGCTCCGGCTACAGGTCGACCCGCCGGGGCGGGCGTGCTGGGTATCGCTACCGGTTGCGGTGGCAGCGGGCCTAGTGGCGGGGTCACGGCCTCCGAGACGGGTGGCGAAGGAGGCAGCGGAGGGAGAGGGCTTGGACCGGGTCCCTCAGCCGCAGCGACCAGTCCCTCGGGGACATAGGGGCATGGGTCACTCACCCTCCCTTCCTCCGCCTCCTCCTCGCGTCTCCGCACGGTGGCTATAACGTCCGCCATGTCGGTCTCCCACTCCTGCAAGAGGAGCTGCATCTTGACCTGCAGCCTTAGGTGGAGCTGCGCGGTCCGGATTTCCACCCACGCTGCGGTTCCCGGCGCGGGGGCCACGGTGTTTCGGGACGGCATCCACATGGTGACTTCTTCCAGGAACGGGGTGACTGCAGAGTCCTGGCGTCCCTGCTTTTATAGCTGCTCTCACATGCAGCCAGCCGCCATCGCGTCCCCCTTAGCTTCTTTCCGGCCCCTCCTTTATTGGGGCGGAGTTTTGGCCTTCGCGCCTCTGCACTCGAGAAGACGCTCGAGCGGGAACTTTTCGCGCCAAAGATGGCGACTTCTGGAATTTTTCAGCCCGATACCTCCGGCGGTCACAAGGCCCACCTCTACCCGACGGCAGAGCGGTAAGATCCTGTTCGTGACGCCAAGTTGTCGCGGGCGGAGGAGGGGACGCCGCGCTCTCCCACTGCTACTCAAGTCCGGCTGACACTGCGGCCTGCTGCCGCTGCTCGGTGCCTCGAGCGACGGGCCGGATCCCGGGGACTCGAGCGGCGCTCCTCGCCCGTGAGTGAAAAGGGGGTTGTTTGGGTGTGGGGATTGTTTATTGTCCGTGACGCCACCCACAGTTGTGGTGATTGAACGTACACCACCGCTGCTCTGGCTGGGGATCCCGGGAGTGATGGTGTGGAGCAGCCAGTTGTTGTGTTGCCCCTCCGTGGGTAGGGGTTGGTGATCCCGGGGCCCAGGGAGGAGGTGGGAGATGCAGGGCCTGGTGGGCGCAGGGACGCGGGGGCAGCGCTGTGCCTTGCGGCACTGTGGTACTCACTCAGCCTGAGATGGTGACACAGTTCTCGGTAAACACACGGCTGGAAAGACGGTTCCCACGGACGGCTGCACTTGCTCTCCCAGTAGGTAACGGTGATGTCCCTTTGACCTGCACCTATTGTCTCTATGTTGGTAGCGATGGGTTCCCACCGGTAACCCGCTCCCCGACTTGGATATGGGCTGGAGGAGCCCTGCTTTGCCCGCAGACGCTGGCCCCGAGGAACTGGTGCCCTGGCGGTGGCGGTGTTCCTCCTTAATGGTTGGACTTTTGTCTTCAATCGGGACTTAGTTGTTTGGAGACAGACGTCCCCTTCACTGACGGATTCGGCAAATTATGGCGACTCCTAGCCTTGCCGGGGTCCGAGAGGCCCCTGCCCTGGTGCTGACTGTCCTTCGTATACTGCTCCAGACCGCCGGGCCACTACCCGTCCGCGGTCCTTCCAGCAACCTCCGAGCAGTCCCCCTCCAGACAATCACCGCTGTTGCTGACCTTGCTGACACTGTCCTGCACTTAGCCGGACTAACTTCAGGCCTTTCTACTCTCACTTTTACTCTTTTCTTCGTTGCTCCACTACTACTTCACTTTCACTTCACTTAGCTTCTCTCGTTGTTTACTCCTTCACTCCCCTAGCTTAACTCTTACTGTTTACTTCTCTCACTTCCTCCTCCAAACTCTATCTGCCTGGTTCTTCCCGCCTCCAGGGCTGTGTACTCCTCGGTGGGCGGAGCCAACCGCCTGGCCCACCCCCTGGTGTGAACATCAGCCCCTGGAGGAAGGCAACAAGGATTTTGGTAGCTTTGGTGTTCCTAACTGGCATGTAGGGTGTGGTGGTGTGATGACCTGTGACCCCTGGCTTGCCCAGGACGTCACACATCCTCCTAGGTCGAGAGGGCAGATGTGCCTTTGGAGCTAATCTATAGGGCAGCGAACTGGTCCTCTCCTTCAATCCCTTATTTTTTATTCACTATTGATTTAATCTTGTCGGCCACCGTGGATTTGACTTTTGGTAGACGGGTGCTACAGGTTGTGGTTCCTCCCTATTATTGTTTGTCTTCAGAATCTCTCTGGTGGCTCTGTCGTGGTGAAGGGAAAAATCTTAAATTACTTACCGGTAATGATTTTTTCCAGAAGCCACAACAGCGCCACTGCTTCCCACTGCTTTTCCATCTTTCACCCTTCAGGGCTTTTGGTATCCACAGCCCGACAGGTATTGTTTTCCAATTTGTGGGGAAGGTGATGGTTTGTTAGTGTATTATCATGTTTCTGGTATTCCTCTCTGTGCTCTGTAACCAAACAGAGGCAGGAGAGCGTAGACGCCCTTTTTATTTCAGTAGGTTTCCTGTCCTGAGATGGGTGGACCTATCTCTCTGGTGGCGCTGTCGTGGCTTCTGGGAAAAATCATTACCGGTAAGTAATTTAAGATTTTGAAATTTTGGTCTGCCCTATCACATTCTGGGTTGGGTTATATATGTTCACCTTTCTCTGAACTTCCTTGCTGGCTATATCTCTAGGTGGACTTGTTTCTAGGAGTTCCAGCCCTTCAGCTTAGGGGTTCACCTTTGGGTAAACACTAGTTTTTGCTGTGTGTTGCTTTGTTTTACTTTCCAGCTGTTATGCTTGCCGGGCGAGCAGGGATTTTAGTATACCCACTGGGACACATCGTACAACAATCCGGAGGGGCTTGACTACGGACTTTAGCCTAGTTTTCTCCAGAGCCCCTAATGCTGGAGGTGTTATGCTGCAGGGATTGGTTCAGGTGATACTCGGGACACTGGTTTTGCGTCGGCTGGCCCGAGGGGTACGAGATCAACAGTCACTGACAGTAGATGAAAATGGCAGCAGGTATAGAGGCTCTGTCCTGGATGGATGAACGGATGGATGGCAGCAGCTGGTGACGATACCTTTTTTTTAAACATTTTTCATAAAACATACAGCAAACAAAATCAGGGTTAACATAACCCCAGAACCCAGCTCCCTCCCTCCCCCCCCAAAAAAAGCTTTTGTTAGATTCACCCATAGTAATTAGATGTCGCATCTCTCTTTAAAATTTACAATATCCAGGGATAGTCGAGGGTGCAGTAATCAGCGAAAGTCTCATCCTAGTTTAGGGGTGGGGAACCTTTTTTCTGCCGGGGGCCATTTGGAAATTTCTACCAACCTTTGGGGGCCGCAGAAAATTATCAATCTTTTAATGACCCTGCTATATTTGGTGAAACAATTAACTCACCCCTACTGTGGCGGCTGGAGCTGCTTCTCGTTGGTGCGGCTGTGATGTTTGGTGATACTAATCATGTTTCTTCTCACAGTTGCTTTTTCAGGTTTGTTTCAGTCTGGAGCACAGTCAACTCTTTGTGATAATATGATTTGTAAATCATATACATCACATAACAGATGCTGTATATTATTCACAGGAGACGCTGGAAGCACATATATCACATAGGAGACACTAGGACTGCTGTATATACATCACAGGAGACACTGGGGGCATTTACATCACACAAGGGGCTGGAGACATGTAAATGCCCCCATCCTCTCCTGTGATGTATATGTCCCAGCCCCTCCTGTGATGTATATGCCCTCAGCATCTGTTCTGTGCAATCACTCTGTGCTTTGGAAGAACGTGTTGACAGACAGCTAAACTCTTTCCCATCGATGCATTGATTCGGATGCTGCGGGTCCTTTACAACTTTTAATGATAGGATCAGTGTAAAACTACAAGAAATAAATGAAAATACTAAGTACAATATACAACATATCTGAGTTACATAGCATTCCATTTGGTATAGGACATGCAGGGTAAATGCACTACATAGCGAATACATATTAGCTATAATATATAACATGCAGAACAGAGCAACTACATTATACAATTTGATGAGCCCTAGCCAGCGGATCATAACTCACCAACTGTGCTATGTAGAGGCAAACAGAAGGAGCAGAGATCTGGAGAGATGATCAGCATACACAATGTCTGTGTCCATGTAACTAAAATGGCTGCAGAAGAAGGGGGCAGAGCTAGACTAGTACAAAGTCTGATGGGAACTACATAAGCCTTGGTGGGACAATTTTCATTGCACAGTAACCAATGAAACATTAGATAAACAAGCTGCAGTAAGAAAACATTGTCAACAGTTGGCGCTGTTGGATAAGTTCTCACTAGACCGTATCAATGTCAATTACAGAAGTCAACTTTATCACATATGCATTTCTTTGGAGGCATGACACTCCCTGTCTAGCATCCTGGGGAATGCCACATGAACTTCAACTAGAGCAATAGAATAAGTTCAGAAACAGGTCTAAGAAACAGCTTTCCACTTTGCTTGTGAATCTTGAT
The DNA here is from genome assembly GCF_048569485.1 of Anomaloglossus baeobatrachus. Taxonomy (NCBI): domain Eukaryota; kingdom Metazoa; phylum Chordata; class Amphibia; order Anura; family Aromobatidae; genus Anomaloglossus; species Anomaloglossus baeobatrachus. The sequence goes on along the minus strand of NC_134357.1, from coordinate 532,997,614 downwards.
TTCCAATTTCCTGACCTGTCCATCTTGACTTGGGAAGATTTTGGTTACCAATCCTAGAGGCCACTCGTTCCTTTAAGACTTGAATGTTCTTCACTAGGACGACATTTCCAGGTTTCATGCTGGGTCTACTAGCTTGCCATTTGTCTCTTGTCTGTATATAGAGAAATATTGTTTTCTCCACTTGGTCCAGAAAAGGTCTGCTAGCATTTGAACCCTTTTCCATTGGGATTTGTACAAGTCTTTCGTAGTAAACTCTCTGGAAGTCAGCATGCTCACATTAAACTTCTGGGTGAGGAGAGTTGAAGAGGTGAGTAGAAATAGGTCATCAATATCTTTGGATATGGGAACCAGTGGTCTGGCGTTCATAATGGCTACTTCCTCGGTCATGAAGGTTGTGAGAGTCTCATATATACAGTACAGACCAAAAGTTTGGACACACCTTCTCATCTCTAGAACAACTGTTAAGAGGAGACTTCAGGCCTTCATGGTAAAATAGCTGCTAGGAAACCACTGCTAAAGACAGGCAACAAGCAGAAGAGACTTGTTTGGGCTAAAGAACACAAGGAATGCACATTAGATCAGTAGAAATATGTGCTTTGGTCTGATGAGTCCAAATTTGAGATCTTTGGATCCAACCACCGTGTCTTTGTAGAAAAGGTGAACGGATGGACTCTACATGGCTGGTTCCCACCGTGAAGCATGGAGGAGGAGGTGTGTTGGTGTGGGGGTGCTTTGCTGGTGACACTGTTGGGGATTTACTCAAAATTGAAGGCATACAGAACCAGCATGCCTACCACAGCATCTTGCAGCGGCATGCTATTCCATCCGGTTTGCGTTTAGTTGGACCATCATTTATTTTTCACCAGGACAATGACCCCAAACACACCTCCAGGCTGTGTAAGGCCTATTTGACTAAGAAGGAGAGTGATGGGGTGCTACGCCAGATGACCTTGTCTCCACAGTCACCAGACCGGAACCCAATCGAGATGGTTTGGGGTGAGCTGGACCGCAGAGTGAAGGCAAAAGGGCCAACAAGTGCTGAGCATCTCTGGGAACTCCTTCAAGACTGTTGAAAAACCATTTCTGGTGACTACCTCTTGAAGCTCATCAAGAGAATGCCAAGAGTGTACAAAATAGTAATGAAAGCAAAAGGTGGCTACTTTGAAGAACCTAGAATATAAGACATATTTTCAGGTGTTTCAAACTTTTTTAAGTATTTCATTCCACATCTTTTAATTCATAGTTTTGATGCCTTCAATGTGAATCTACAATTTTCAGAGTCCTGAAAATAAAGAAAAGTCTTTGAATGAGAAGGTGTGTCCAAACTTTTGGTCTGTACTGTATGTGTCTTGTGAGCAGTAGGTACTGGTTGATACAGAAGTGCAGGCCCGACTAGCCAGTTAGTGTCTTTGAGGCGGGATGCCGGTACCGCTCTGGTCGCATGGTCTGCTTGATTATGGTCGGTTGGCATATACAGTTAGGTCCAGAAATATTTGGACAGTGACACAAGTTTTGTTATTTTAGCTGTTTACAAAAACATGTTCAGAAATACAATTATATATATAATATGGGCTGAAAGTGCACACTCCCAGCTGCAATATGAGAGTTTTCACATCCAAATCGGAGAAAGGGTTTAGGAATCATAGCTCTGTAATGCATAGCCTCCTCTTTTTCAAGGGACCAAAAGTAATTGGACAAGGGACTCTAAGGGCTGCAATTAACTCTGAAGGCGTCTCCCTCGTTAACCTGTAATCAATGAAGTAGTTAAAAGGTCTGGGGTTGATTACAGGTGTGTGGTTTTGCATTTGGAAGCTGTTGCTGTGACCAGACAACATGCGGTCTAAGGAACTCTCAATTGAGGTGAACAGAACATCCTGAGGCTGAAAAAAAAGAAAAAATCCATCAGAGAGATAGCAGACATGCTTGAAGTAGCAAAATCAACAGTCGGGTACATTCTGAGAAAAAAGGAATTGACTGGTGAGCTTGGGAACTCAAAAAGGCCTGGGCGTCCACGGATGACAACAGTGGTGGATGATCGCCACATACTTTCGTTGGTGAAGAAGAACCCATTCACAACATCAACTGAAGTCCAGAACACTCTCAGTGAAGTAGGTGTATCTGTCTCTAAGTCAACAGTAAAGAGAAGACTCCATGAAAGTAAATACAAAGGGTTCACATCTAGATGCAAACCATTCATCAATTCCAAAAATAGACAGGCCAGAGTTAAATTTGCTGATAAACACCTCATGAAGCCAGCTCAGTTCTGGAAAAGTATTCTATGGACAGATGAGACAAAGATCAACCTGTACCAGAATGATGGGAAGAAAAAAGTTTGGAGAAGAAAGGGAACACCACATCCTCTGTAAAACATGGTGGAGGCAACATGATGGCATGGGCATGCATGACTTTCAATGGCACTGGGTCACTTGTGTTTATTGATGACATAACAGCAGACAAGAGTAGCCGGATGAATTCTGAAGTGTACCGGGATATACTTTCAGCCCAGATTCAGCCAAATGCCGCAAAGTTGATCGGACGGCGCTTCATAGTACAGATGGACAATGACCCCAAGCATACAGCCAAAGCTACCCAGGAGTTTGAGTGCAAAAAAGTGGAAAATTCTGCAATGGCCAAGTCAATCACCAGATTTTAACCCAATTGAGCATGCATTTCACTTGCTCAAATCCAGACTTAAGACGGAAAGACCCACAAACAAGCAAGACCTGAAGGCTGCGGCTGTAAAGGCCTGGCAAAGCATTAAGAAGGAGGAAACCCAGCGTTTGGTGATGTCCATGGGTTCCAGACTTAAGGCAGTGATTGCCTCCAAAGGATTCGCAACAAAATATTGAAAATAAAAATATTTTGTTTGGGTTTGGTTTATTTGTCCAATTACTTTTGACCTCCTAAAATGTGGAGTGTTTGTAAAGAAATGTGTACAATTCCTACAATTTCTATCAGATATTTTTGTTCAAACCTTCAAATTAAACGTTACAATCTGCACTTGAATTCTGTTGTAGAGGTTTCATTTCAAATCCAATGTGGTGGCATGCAGAGCCCCACTCGCGAAAATTGTGTCACTGTCCAAATATTTCTGGACCTAACTCTGTATCTCCACTGAGAAGGCTGTGAAGACTTCCTAATACTAAGTACTCGGTTATTTACGTATACATAAAATCTCTTAGTCTCGTTATGAATGTAACCTAACACTACTTTGCTATGGATGAAGAATTCTGCATCTTCAAGCTGTAGGTCGAGTTCTGATGTGATTAGTTCCGCCAGTTCTGTGGCAAGAACAGCAGCACAGAGTTCTAGTCTGGGTATGGTGGATTCTGGACATGGAGTCAACTTGGCCTTTCCCATGACGAACCCTATGTGGACATTACCCGTGACATCTATCGTTTTCAAGTAGGTGACTGCGGCTATGGCTTTAACTGAGGCGTCGCTGAATATGCACAGCTTCCTAGAGAGAACTTTCTCTGAGGGAATACACATGTATGGCCTTTGTATATGCAGGTCAGATAATGTCTTTAGAGAGTCCATCCAGGTTACCCATGGAATTTCTTTCCTAAAAGAAAGTGGGGTGTCCCAATCAACAGAGTCTACCATTAATTCTCTTAGCAAGGTCTTACCTTGGATGATCACCGGTGCAGTGAATCCGTGGGGGTCATATAGACTGTTGATTGTAAAGAAGACTCCTCGTCGTGTGAAGGGTTTTTGCTCTAGGTCGACCTGAAATGTTAAGGTATCAGACTTTAAGTCCCAATTGAGCCCTAGACTGCGTTGTACAGGAAGAGAGTCTGTGGATAAGTCTAGGTGTTTCAGATCGGTGGCATAGTTTTCGGCAGAAAAGGCTTCCATCACTGTTTTGCTATTAGAAGCTATCTTATGCAATCTGAGATTAGAACAAGCAAGTGCATTCTGAGTTCTCTTGAGTAGGCTGATTGCAGCCTGAGGCGATGGGAGAGACTTTAAGCCGTCATCTACGTAGAAGTTTCTTTCAATGAACTGTTTAACATCTTCATCAAAGTCTTTTTCACTTTCTCGCACAGATCGCTTAAGACCATAGATTGCTATCGCAGGGGATGGGCTATTGCCAAAAACATGCACCTTCATACGGTACTCTACAATGTCATTTAGTAGGTTCGTTATCTCTGAACCGTAGGAAGTCTCTGTTCCTCATCCACTAGAAAGCAATGAAACATTTGTTGTATATCTGCAGTGATGGCAACTGCTTCTTTCCGAAATCTGATGAGCACACCAATGAGCGAATTGTTGAGGTTGGGACCTGTCAAAAGGACATCATTCAAGGAGAGTCCTTGGTATCTTGAGCTAGAGTCGAACACTACGTGTATCTGTCCAGGCTTTATGGGGTGATATACACCAAACATCAGGAGATACCAGCATTCATTGTTCTCTTTCAGAGGTGGAGTTACCTCTGCATGATCATTTTTGAATATTTTCTCCATGAAAGCAAAGAAATGTACCTCCATTCCCGGCTTCCTTGAGAAATTGCGCTTTAAGTAGGTAAGGCGCTTTAGTGCCAGCTCTTTGTTGTTAGGAAGACGTGATCTCTGTGGCTTGAATGGTAGTGGAGCCACCCAGCTGTCTTTTTTATCCTTGTGAAATTCTTGATCCATTATCTCCAGGAAGGAGTAGGTATTTCTTCTCTATTGTTCGGGATGGAATTGCACTCGATTAATTTAGGAAGGGGTAAGGATGTCTTCCTATCCAGGGATTCGATTTGATAACCTGTTGCCCTCCTCCCAGATTCCTCACTCACTCCTGTACATGTTTTCAGTGAGTAGGAGCAGCTAAGTCCCTTGATTTTAAAGATGTCAAAGAAAGCTGAGCTGGCGGGTGATCTATTACTCTGGTCATCGAATATAGCATAGAGTTTAACCGCTTTTTCTCTGTGGCCTATAGGGTAAACCGTAACCAGACACATCTTTGAGCAGGATTTGTTATAGTAAGACCTTCTCCACAAACTTGAGTGCACTGGGGTGACACTTCAGGAGGTGTACTGTCTTTCTCATCCCCGCCGTGCTCTGTAAGTCGGTCTATGTGCGTGGGGTAGTGTGGGGCTGGCTCTGGGTGTAGAGCTGTGCTGTGCTCTTGACTGTTAAGCTGGTGTCACACACAGCGACAACGACAACGACGTCGCTGCTACGTCACCATTTTCTGTGACGTTGCAGCGACGTCCCGTCGCTGTCGCTGTGTGTGACATCCAGCAACGACCTGGCCCCTGCTGTGAGGTCGCCGGTCGTTGCTGAATGTCCAGCTTCATTTTTTGGTCGTCACTCTCCCGCTGTGACACACACATCGCTGTGTGTGACAGCGAGAGAGCGACGAAATGAAGCGAGCAGGAGCCGGCACTGGCAGCTGCGGTAAGCTGTAACCAGCGTAAACATCGGGTAACCAAGGGAAGACCTTTCCCTAGTTACCCGATGTTTACGCTGGTTACCAGCCTCCGCTCTTGCTGCCAGCGCCGGCTCCTGCACTGTGACATGTGGCTGCAGTATGCATCGGGTAATTAACCCGATGTATACTGTAGCAAGGAGAGCAAGGAGCCAGCGCTAAGCAGTGCGCTGCTCCCTGCTCTCTGCACTGTGACATGTAGCTGCAGCACACATCGGGTTAATTAACCCGATGTGTGCTGCAGGAGAGCAAGGAGCCAGCGCTAAGCGCGGCTCCCTGCTCTCTGCACATGTAGCACAGCGACCTTATGATCGCTGCTTCTGCTGTGTTTGACAGCTAAGCAGCAATCATAACAGCGACTTACAAGGTCGCTGTTACGTCACCGAAAATGGTGACGTAACAGCGACGTCGTTGTCGCTGTCGTTTAGTGTGAACCCAGCTTTACACTCCAAACAAGTGATACTGGCTTTGCAGTCTCTAGCTAAGTGAGATGTAGATGCACAACATCTGTAACATATGATGTTTTCTCTGAGGAAGATTCTACGGTCTTTAAGAGATTTTCCTCTAAAAGTCTTGCACTTTTACAGTGGGTGAGGCTTTTTGTGTAGGGGGCACTCTTTATCTGGGTCAATTGTTAGTGACCCTTCGGGTTCTGTTGTACTGTGGGTCTTGTGTGATGAATCTGTAGCAGACACATTAGTTTTGTGTACGGTGAGAGGTGAGCCTCTGGGGTTGCGTACTAGAGCAGGCTTACCTGTTCGTGGGTTGACAGGATCTGCGATGGAAAGGTCAAAGCTGGGATCATTCCTGATCTTGGCTTTCTGGCGCACAAAATCTACAAAGACATGGAATGGAGGAAACGGAACGTTGTGGCACTGGTTATAATCTGAACCCCGGTTCAACCATTTCTCTTGCAGACTGTAAGGTAGCTTCTTCACTATGGGTTTAAAGCCTCTGGCGGTATCTAGGAACGCGATGCCTGGCAGGTCTCCTTCAATCTTGTCGACTTGGAGTTCTACCAAGAGGTCGCTCAATTCTCTTAGCATGTGAAAGCCCTTATTAACGATTTTGGAAAGTCCTCCAACCTGTTGAAGAGGGATTCTTCTATCCTCTCTGAAGAGCCATAGCACTCGTCAAGTCTCTCCCATAACAGGCACAAACCTTTGCTCGGGTGGTTGATGCTGATATCTCTGATGAGTTTTGCATGTTCTATTGATTCGTTTCCTAGCCACTTGACCGAGAGAGATCGATCTCTTCGTTGCCAGAGATATCTAGGCCAGGCGTGGCGTTTCTGAAGGAAGTTCTCCATGCTCTGTAACTTTCGGGACGGTCATTAAACTTTAAGAGACCCTTGGTGAGTAACTCTTGACATGCGAAGAACTTGAGGAAAGCTGCTAGCTCTTCATTTCTGAAAGGGTGGTCCGTATACGTGTCGCTATGCTGAGGTCCCAGTGAGTTATTGATGCAGTAAAAAGTAACCACGATATTCATCATCGAGGTCCTCCATCTTGTGGGGGTTCGCTGTGTAGTAGGAATCTACAAACTTGGGTGCAGGTAGCACTGATGGTGTTAGGTGGACGAAATTACCTTCATGCTTAATGTGGGATGTTTGTTGAATTAAGGTTGATGGCTGAATGGCAGGATTCAGTCTCTCTCTTGGAGCTAAATGTAGATGGTCGTCTGATGCGGTATGCTGTAGCACATAGTCCGAAGTGCTTTGTGAGATATCCCGATGACTAAGTTTGGGTCCGAGCCTTAACCTGAAGCTTTTACTGTTGCTGCGTGCTGCTTCTTCTAAAGCATGTACTTCAACTTCTGCTGCTGCTGCTTCCGTGTCTACGGCACGTTTTGTAAGGTCGGCTTCTAGACGTGATTTTTCCGTCTTTAATTTCAACTCCTGTTCAGCGAAGACAGCTCTCACTTTGGTGGCTTCCGCCTTCGCCCTGGCGGGGGCAATTGCAGAGCTGCTTACAGACTTCTTTGAAGCTGACGAGCTTACATGGGAGCGTGTCACATAAACTTCAGATCCTGTATTTGACATGGTGTCTGTATGCGGCTTGACTGATCTCTGACAGAAGTCGGCGTCCATGCTTCAACCCCGTTTATAGTAGTCATTTTACTGTTCTGGCATCCTCACTCTGTGTGCTTTGGAAGAACGAGTTGACAGACAGCTAAACTCTTTCCCATCGATGTATTGACTCGGACGCTGGGGGTCCTTTACAACGTTTATTGATAGGATCAGTGTAAAACTACAAGAAATAAATGAAAATACTAAGTACAATATATCTGAGTTACATAGCATTTCAGGGTAAATGCACTACATGGTGAATACATATTAGCTATAATGACTGGATTAACATGCAGAACGGAGCAACTACATTATATAATTTGATGAGCCCTAGCCAAGGGATCATAACTCACCAACTGTGCTATGTAGAGGCAAACAAAAGGAGCAGAGATCTGGAGAGATGATCAGCATGCACAATGTCTGTGTCCATGTAACTAAAATGGCTGCAGAAGAAAAAGGGTGCAGAGCTAGACTAGTGCAAAGTCTGAATGGGAACTACATAAGCCTTGGTGGGACAATTTTCATTGCACAGTAACCAATGAAATACTAGATAAACAAGCTGCAGTAAGAAAACATTGTCAACAGATGGTGCTGTTGGATAAGTTATCACTGTACAATATCAATGTCAATTACTAAACTTTATCAGAAGGAAACTTTATCACATATGCATTTCTGTGGAGGCATGACAGCATCTCCAATGTGACATATAAGTCACAGGAGACGCTGCACATCACAAAAGGTCCTGGGGGCACAGACACTATAAGAGGGGCTGGGGGCACAGATCCCACATGAGGAGGGGCTGGGGGCACAGACACCCCAAGAGGAGGGGCTGGGGGCACAGACACCACAAGAGGAGGGGCTGGAGGCACAGACACCACAAGAGGAGGGGCTGGGGGCACAGACACCACAAGAGTGACTGGGGCACAGACATCACTGGGGGGCCGCACACAAGACTGGGAGCGCTGGACACAGGACTTGGGGGGGCTGGACACAGTACTTGTGGGGCCCTAACATCACTGGGGGGGCACGGAAAACCTGGAGTGATACACAGCATTCAGGAGCACACAGTGCTGAGGGCTGAACGCAACTATGGGATATTAGAGAAAACATGGGTGGGGGGCACAAAGCACTGGACGAGGCACACAGCAGCAGAGGGCGGGCGCTGAACAAACAGCAGCACCGGACTCACAGCACTGAAATGCAAGCGCCGGACATACAGCATCGGAGGGAGATAGCGGGCACTCAGCTCCGGAGGGCAGAGGGCGGCCACACACCGCTGGAAGCTGTAAATCTGCTGTGGGGCGGAACCGCAGAGCCCTAATCTCGCCCACAAAGTAAGTCCTGATCACGTTGGCACTGGCCAGTGGGAGAACCCATCGGTGCGAACAAGCAGCTTATGTTGGGATTTAAAGGGTCGGCGACCTGCAAGACTGCTGTGGCGCACAAGCACTGCCGCCCCTGGGAATCTGCCAGGGGGTCACAGAAAAGGTCATAGCAGGCCACATGTGGCCCGCAGGCCGGAGGTACCCAATCCCTGTCCTAGTTGGTGAAGTACATGCCAGTGTTTGGTCAGAGATGAGTTATACATTCAGAGGGAGACATAACAATTCCTAGATCCATGCAGCAATCCAATTACAGTGGAACCTCGCTTAACGAGTAACCCAGTTAGCGAGTATTTCGCCTAACGAGCAAATCTCTGTAAATTTCTGTTTACGAGAAAGCCTTGCTGTACGAGCAAAATACTCACCGCACACACTTCCGGTTCCTTACATCCACCGCGCTCTAATCCGCTCTTGCAGTCCACACAAACACACACAAGCACACACACACACAAGCACACACACACACACACACACATATACACACACACACACACATATTATGCTCACCTTACCTTCCGTTCCCTCGCTGGCTTCCTGGAACTTGCATGTATCGGGTAACCAAGGCGACCGATGCCGGACCTTCCGCACTCAGCGCGCTGACGTCAAAGGCAGGAGCCGCTTGCCTCTGATTGGCCAGTGCGCTGCCTTTGAGTAGCGGCTGACAGGGGAAGGTCCTCCCTCCACAGGATGTGTATCTGGTAACCATCGCCACAAGGGAGGAACTTTCCCTGTCAGGCGCTACTCAAAAGCAGCGCGCTGGCCAATCAGAGGCAAGCGGCTCCTGACTTTGACGTCAGCGCACTGAGTGCGGAAGGTCCGGCATCGGTCGCCTTGGTTACCCGATACACGTCTTGTACGGGCGCACTGCAAGTTCCATGAGACCGGCGAGGGAACGGAAGGTAAGGTTAGCATAATCTGTGTTTGTGCGTGTGTGTTTGTGTGTGTTTGTACGTGTGTGGAATGGCACAATAGGGCACCAGGATGGGAAATTTAACAAGTTGTGGAACAAATTGTCTGCATTGCAATGATTTCCTATGGGAAATCTTGCTTTGCTGAACGAGTAACTTGGTTAACAAGCACACTCCCAGAACGGATTGTTCTCGTTAACCAAGGTTCCACTGTATTCCTACCATGGATTAAAACAAGCCAATTCTGAACCTAAACAAATCCCTAGATGCCAGACCAGAGTCGTCTATCCACAGGGCCCAGATCTTTTCAAATTTGACCATGCAGTTCCTTTTCAAATAAATTACCTTTTCTAGATTTATCAGTCAGTTAATCTTGTTGACAAGGTCTGAGATAGTTGGAACTTGGTCTGAGATCCAGTATTGTGCTAATAATTTTCTGGCCATGAATAGTAATACGGGCAACTGCCAGCTTTCCCTCCTCTTCCACCTTCAGATCTTCAATATATCCCAGTATGCATACAAAGGGGGTGAGGCTCAGATCTATGTCATATACTCTATTTATGATTGCGGCTAGACCTTTCCAAAACACCTCCAGGTTGGAGCAGGACCACAACATGTGGAGCATAGACGCAAAGTCTGCCCCACATCGTGGACAAGTGGAGTCCGGTCTGGCACCTATGTCAAATAGAATTTTAGGAGTACGGTAAACTCGATGAATCACATACAGCTGAGACAATCTGTGGGCTTCCACGAGAGACAGGTCAGGTACTTTTTCCAAAATTTCCGCCCATTGATTATCCTCAATAGGACCGAGCTCCTGTTCCCATCTCCCTTTAGAGTTCGGAAAATGGTGTACTAATAATCCATCTAATACTTCATTATACATTACAGATATTAAACCAGAGGAACCACTCGAAAAAGCTATTCTCTGTATTATTCTGTTGTGTTGAATCGCCTGACAAGGCAATATTGCCTTCCGCTAAATATGCATGCCTTAACTGAAGGTATTTGTAGAATTCGCCATTCAAAAGACCAAACTCAGATTGTAATTTAGAGAATTCCTTAAAACTGTCTTCGTCTAGCAGTTGTACAAGTCTGGTTAGTCCTCTCCTTCTCCAGTCTCCAAACCTCTCCAATTTATTTAGATTGGACAACCATGGGGACTCCCAGATAGAGGTAAACTGCGAGGGCCCATGAATATCCTGCATGCCTTTAATCTTTTCCTATAGCTTATGTATCAGTAAAAGGGTGGGTGCGGTTTCCGGTGATGAATGGAATCTGCCTGATTCTAGGACATCATAGAGACTGGATGTTTTAAAATGTTGCTGCAATAAGACTCTTTGTGGCCCCCCCCCTTGGGTCATCCCATCCTCGGATATGTTGCAGGTGCTGCAAAATACGCCCATGGATTCGGCACTGAGAGTCCCCCATTCCATTTATGTCTTTGTAACGTGTCTAATTTAATTCTTGGACTGCGCCGTCCTCAAATCAATTTTCTGAAAAGTGAGTTGACCTTATAGAAGTATCGTTGGAGTATCCAATGTGGAGAGTTATGTAGGACATAGAGAAGCTGTGGCATCCAGATCACCTTGACCAGGTTCGTCCGTCCCACCACCGACAGAGGTAGCCGGGTCCATATATCAATTTTATCATTAAATTATTTAAGGATCAGGGTTAGGTTAAGTTTTTCATAATCGTTCACTCTAGTGGTGACATTGATTCCCAAATATTTAAATTGCGAGAAAATTTGTAATCCTGAGGAAGCAGGGACGGATTAAGGGTAACCAGGGCCCCGGGCTGTTCAGGATCTGTGGGCCCCCGCCATCCCTACACACTGCTCATGTGACTGGTCCATCATCATACACCTGAAACAGATAATTTCTGAAAAATAGTTGACGAAACTATAACCTTAAAAACATCCACTAATCTAATAAATATACCCTTCAGTTTATAAAAAAAAAACCCAATAAGGCAGAGTATTGAACAGTCCAACTGTAAACAAGACTACTGCCCAAAAAAAAAAAAAAAATAAAAAAAAATAAAATAAAACTGAGCAAAAACACCCTGTGTGAACATAGTTTAAGGGTTCATGTGCACGTAACTGCTGAATATTCTGCAGCGATTTGACAGCACATGTGCGCTTCAAATCGCTGCAGAAACACTGCATAATGAATGCAGTATTTTTGTTAAAAAAAGCCGCTTTCATGCGCTCTGGCTGCTGCCCCCACCATAGACAGAGCGGGATCTGCATCCAGAACGCACAAATAATTGACATCCTGCTTTTATGAACGCACGGATTTGGGTCAAAATTTTAGCACCCAAATTGCTGCGTTCAAAAAAGCAACGTGCCCACGTCTCATGCACAATCTTCATAGACTGTGCAAGGGACGCAGGACGCATGCAATGTAATACACAGCGTAAATGCATGTAAGTATGCAACGTGCGCATGAGCCCTAATAAATACTGAAGTAAAATACTCACCAAATACTCGTGTGCACGAGGCCTCACAGATACTGAGGTAAAAACTCTCCAATACTGAACGCGGGGTGTTTTTTTTCTGCAGCAAAATCTGAGCAAAAGCTACAGCTTGTTTTGGCATGTATTTACATTACACCAATGGAAAAAAAAACTGCAAAACTGCCCTATGTGAACATAGCTTAACAAATACGGTAACAAAAACTCTAATGCTGAACATGTGCATGAGGCCTTCGGGCATGTGCACACGCTGAGTATTTGGTGAGTTCATTACCTCATTATTTCTAAGGCCGTATGTGTACGTTCAGCATTTAGTGACTTTTATACCTCCGTATTTGTAAACAATACTGAGGTAAAAAACTCACCAAATACTCAATGTGTACACAAGGCCTTATTGTAGTAGTGAAAATATATATGGGGTAAGAGATTGGTGTGGGCAGTTGTCCCCGGCCTGCACTCTGTGTGTGCCCCTCCATTATATCCACTACATACATCATGATACGTGCAGAATATCCTGATAGAGGGGCACACACAGTATGTGGAGTCAGAGATGGGAAATATCCAAGATGGAGGGAGGGCCAGTGGGGCACAGTGTGCTAGGGTGTGTCACCCATGCAGTTTCAATCCTCCATTCCCAATCTATACATACACAGTGGATGTATTGGAAATGGAGACTTGAAACTACATAGATCAGATACCCCAGAACACTTTCATAGAAGACACCCTCGTCCCCCCTCCATTCACATAGTGTGCTGCCATTGCCCCCCCTTTCACATAGTGTGCCGCCATTGCCCCCTTTTCACATAGTGAGCCGCCGTTGCCTGCTGCTATTGAACAGGTCGTCGGGCACCTCCACAGAATAGGTCACCGGTCCATCTCCACTCTTCAGGCTGCTGGACTTCAGCCTGCAACAACGCCATCTGCTGTCACCATTACAGAGGATGCTCATCTTCGGCAGACAGGTGGCCGGGACTCCCTCAGCTGCGTCGCACTCTGTATGTTGCTCATACATCCTGCCCAAGGCCGCCACCAGGAATTTCAGGGCCCCATGCTGCCAACATTTTCGGGGCCCCTTCACATTCCGCCTCCACCACAGCTCCGCCTCTACCCCTCGAAACTTCGGCAATAGAAAAAAGTTGTTTCCAGCGTCACGTCCAAGAAATAAGGTTAAAAACCAAAGTTTATTTCATAAGGGTAAAACCAGCACTAGGCTGGATGGACGCCCACGAAGTATAAAACAATGTATTGCACGTTTCACACCTAAAAGAGGTTCTTAGTCATATCCTGCTAGATTTGCAAAAGTAAGTTATGGAATAAAATTGTTTTTTACCCTTATTTATTGGACGTGATGCTGGAAACAACTTTTTTCTATTGGCGGACTTTGCCGAACATGGAGCTGATTCTTCCCTGCACCGCCCCCCAGAGAAAGGACCCAGGTGATGCATTTACAGGGTGAGCTGAGATCCTCCTCTGCATACTTACCTCCAATCTTTCACAGTCCCACCATCACTGGAAAATCTCCAATTCTGCAAACAGTCCTCTTCAAACATTAACCGCTAGTCATTATTCTGACAGCCCAGAAAGAGCTGCATGCACCGTTTTTCAGGACATCAAAATGACAAGTCCAAGACAGATCGTCAGCCATATGCGTTCTAATATATAAAGCTGTGTATATATATATGTTTGTGTGTGTGTGTCCGCTAAAGGAATCCGCAACATCATATTTACAATCACGATATTTTGCACAGACACCCCATTTGTCTCAGGGAATGTCATAGACTACGTTTTGAGGGGAAAATGTAACCCCGTGCTTTACAGTTATATGCCAAAAAAAACCTGCTTACATTAAAGTCAATGGAGCTGTGATTGGTTGCTACAGGCAACGAAAGACATTCTTAGTATAACAAGCTTATGTGTGAGGTAATATGATTTCTGTGGAGAGACAGAGACTGACAAAGAGAGACAGAGAAAGAGACAGCCAGGGAGAGAAAGAGAAAGAGACAGCCAGTCAGCCAGGGAGAGAAAGAGATAGACAGCCAGGGAGAGAAAGACAGCCAGCCAGAGAGGGAAAGACAGCCAGCCAGGGAGAGAAAGACAGCCAGCCAGGGAGGGAAAGACAGCCAGCCAGGGAAGGAAAGAAAAAGACAGCCAGCCAGGGAGAGAAAGACAGCCAGGGAGGAAGAGAAAGACAGCCAGGGAGGGAGAGAAAGAGACATCCAGCCAGAGAGAGAAAGAGACAACCAGCCAGGGAGAGAAAGAAAGAGACAGCCAGGGAGAGACAGAGACAGACAGACTACCTGCACATAGCTCTACAACAAGCACATTTCCTTACACACTATACATTGCCACATCTTGCAGCTCAGCTGATCGGTGCAGGCAGGGGAGAAGACACTAGGAGCTGCACAGAGGCTGCAGCAGCTACAGTACCTGCCACATCATGTGATCAGGCAAGGTTCTTCACCTTCTCAGCCTCTGTTCTGCTCCAGTACATTTCCTCCCCTGCTCTGCCCCGATCACAATTACATAGATCAGAGCAGAAAAAGAGGACAGCTCTCTATGAGCGACCCAGGCCCCCCTCATTACCCTGATGGCAGCCCCCGTCCTGACGATGTGCTGCAGGGCGGGCAAATGACTCAGCATCTTTTAAATGTTTCATGCGGATTATAATGGGGCAGTTTACTTTTTGGAGCATGGGCCCCCTGGAGCCTCAGGTCCCAGGGGGGTGCCCAGATTGCCCTCATTATAATCCGCCTATGTGAGGAAGCATATCTAGAGATATTATCCATGTGATCTACAGGGAGTAAGATACAGTTCCGCCAATTTATCATCAATTCGGAGTATCTTCCAAAATCCTAGATCGTTTCCATAGCCAAGGGTAGTGAGACGGACGCATCTACCAGAAAAAGTAGAGTATCATCTTCATATAGAGCCACCTTTTCCTCCCGGTCCCCTCTTTTGAAACCTGTAATGTTTGGGTGTCGACGCAAGACCTCTGCCATGGGCTCTATAGCCATTGTGAATAATAGAGGTGAAAAAAGTCACCCCTGTTGAGTACCCCTAGCTAAACTGAATGTTGAAGTAAGCTGCCCGTTAATCCTAATCCTGGCAGTGGGCCTTCTATATAGTAATTTTACTCACAAGATAAAGTTCGTGCCCAACCCAAATTTGCGAAGAACTGCCCATAGAAAGTTCCATTTGATAGTCGAATGCTTTAGCTGTGTCTAGGGAACAGATAACCCTATCTCCCTGATTATCCACTGGAAGCTGCAAATTGAGATGAAGGCGTCTAATATTAACCGCCATAGATCTAGAGGGCATAAAGCCGGACTGGTCGGAATGAATCGGAGAGGAGATCACCTTGTTCAATCTAGTTGCCAATACCATGGCTATGATTTTGATGTCTATGGTGAGGAGAGAAATTGGTCTATATGAATCGGGTAGTAGGGGATCTTTACCAGGTTTAGGTATGACCACAACAATTGCCTCCTGCATTGATGGAGGGAGGAAACCCGCCTCAGCCACCCCTCGGAATGTGTCCAGAAGCTGCGGCAGTAGGATGTCCCCAAATTTTTTGTATATCTCTATGGGGAGACCATCTGATCCCGGGGACGTGCCATTAGACATGGAATTCACCGTCAACTGCGGTTCCTCCAGTTGCAGTGGGCTGTTCAGATAGACCTGATCAGTCTCTGAGAGCCTGGGGAGGGGTATATCTGCAAGATAAGAGTCAATCTGGTCCTCATTGAAACTTAATTTGGATCTATATCAATGTTGATAAAAGTCAGCAAAAACCTGTAAGATCCGCTCCCATTCATTGACCACCGAGCCCGTACTATCTCTTATGGCTCCCACAAAGGAATTTCCCTGCTGCGCCCTGGCTATGACAGCTAATAAATGCCTCGCTTTCTCGCACTCCTTAAAAAATTTGTGTTGTGAAAATATCCACCTATTCTTAGCCTTTTCTTAACCTTTTTCGTACGACTTCTGAGCCTCTTTCCATTCCAGCAGGTTCTGAGTAGTTGCAGATTCTATGTACATGCATTCCGTGGTCTGAACCCTATCCCAGAGAAATATCCCAAATTGACGCGACTTAGGCGGGCTTTGCACACTACGACATCGCAGGTGCGATGTCGGTGGGGTCAGATTGAAAATGACGCACTTCCGGCATCGCATGCGACATCGTAGTGTGTAAAGGCTCGATGATATGATTAACGAGCGCAAAAGCGTCGTAATCGTATCATCAGTGCAGCGTCGGCGTAATCCATAATTACGCTGACGCGACAGTCCGATGTTGTGTGTGAAGCCGCAGGAGCGAGGAACATCTCCTACCGGCGTCACTGCGGCTTCCGTAGGATATGCGGAAGGAAGGAGGTGGGCGGGATGTTTACATCCTGCTCATCTCCGCCCCTCCGCTCCTATTGGCCGCCTGCCGTGTGACGCCGCACGACCCGCCCCCTTAACAAGGAGGCGGGTCGCCGGCCAGAGCGACGGTCGCAGGACAGGTGAGTCCATGTGAAGCTGCCGTAGCGATAATGTTCGCTACGGCAGCTATCACAAGGATATCGCTGCTGCGACGGGGGCGGGGACTATCGCGCTCGGCATCGCAGCATCGGCCTGCGATGTCGCAGCGTGCAACGTACCCCTTAGTCTTGGACCTACTAACCCCTTGTGTTAGTGCACTTCGTAAGCGGGCTTTCGTGGCATCTCATATAATATTTTGAGAAACACTCTATCTGTTGTTTTCTCTAAAGTAGTGATTTAGGGTGGAAATAATGGGTTCAGCCTCAATAATTTGCAGCCAGAAAGGATTGAGGCACCATGTAACAAAAGCAGGGTCAGGCTCAGGAAGGAATCGGAGGCAGGTCAACATGGGGGAATAGTCTGAGATGGCTCTAGGCAGGTATACCACCGATTCCACTAGTGGCAGTGTGCCCGCAGACCCCAGTGTCATGTCAATTCTAGATAGGGTTTCATTTGACTTTGAGTAACAGGAAAACTGGCGAACTCCCGGGTATTTAACCCTCCAAAAGTCTGTCAGTGCCAGATCCTTTTTTATCTTGCCAAACCCTGAAATAAGCAGTGTCGCCGTGCACGGGTCATTGTTAAATTTGTCCCAGTATGGGTGGATAGTGTTATTGAAATCCCCCATATAATCTCACCTGTACATCTGGATTATCCTGGATAGCTTCCACCACCATTTTCATAACACTATTGTTATAAGGTGGAGGAATATACATCCCTATTAGTAGCAATTCGTTATTCAGAATTTTGCACCGGATAAATAGGAACCTCCTCTCTTTATCTACTTTGGAAGAAAGATTCAAACGGGATGACTTTATGTACTAATAGGCTGACCCCCCTGGCGTAAAATGAAAAAGTGGAGTGATAGCTATGGCTGATCCATGAACGGTTCAAATATTTCATTTTTCTCCCCATCCAAGTGTGTTTCCTGTAGACAGATTATGGCAGGGAAATAATCCCTGACCTAATCCATAACCGCCGCCCTCTTTGTAGGATCACCCAGGCCACAGACATTCCAAGTAAGGATGTTAATTTTCCCTGCCATAACAGTAGAGTAGATACAATGTGCAGATAATAATATAAGACATGCTCTTACCCTCCTGGCAACCCCTGAGTGGTATTACTCGTCTCCAAACCCAGACCCAGGGTCGGTCTGGCCAGCCCGGGTACCGGGAAATCCCCCGGTAGGCCTCGGGCCCTCAGTGGGCCCCTGTGCCTTAATTAGTGCGGAGCTGTGTACAGCGCCGCGGGGCCGCCGGGTTTACAGGGCTGGCGTTATGTGCGGCAGACTGGGCAGGGCCCCCACGCTCCGATGCCCCCCCTCCCTATGCTCTGAGGGCCCCCCAGCCTTTCAATCACAAACTGCAGCGATAGCACAAGTTCTGTACTACCGCTGCAGTTTTTGCGGGTGCTGAAGGACCTGCGGTGACATTACAGACAATCATGTGACTCACCGTAGGTCCTGCACTGCGGAAGTCCCAGGCCAGTACATATCCGGTGTACAGGTCTGGAGACCGCGCGCTATTCAAATGTACGTGCATCCTTCAGACACACGTACATGTGAACAGTGCGGCCGGTGTCAGGGCTGAGGCGGAGGAGCTGCTCAGCCCCGCACCGACACAGTGGCCATCATCACACTGCCGCCGGAGCAGCAGAGAAGAGGACGCGCAGGGCTGCAGGTAAGCGCTCAGGAGCAGAAGAAAAAAAAAATCATTCTCACCTGTTCTCCTCTGTTCCCGCAGTGCTCCAGACCGCAAGACACAGACCCCCTCAGTGACCCGTCCGATGCACGGAGCCGCCGCTGCAGGCTGACTTCATTGCTTTACTGCAGTTAAATGCTTTACGGCACCGCAAAGCATGGAACTGCAGTAAAGCCATGATGGCATCCTGCGGCGGCGGCTCCGTGCATCGGACGAGATCATGGAGGTGTCCATGAGCCTGTGGACTGGTAAGGTAAGGACAGCGCAGGAAGGGGGACAGGTGAGAATAACGTGTGTGTGTGTGTGTGTGTGTGTGTGTGTGTGTGTGTGTGTGTGTGTGTGTGTGTGTGTGTGTGTGTGTGTGTGTAAACAACGACATAGTAGGGGACAAGAAGGGAGGCCCATTGCTACAGTACACAAGGGTGGGGGACCATTGCTACAGTACAGAAGGCTGGGGGGACCATTGCTACAGTACACAAGGCTGGGGGGCCTATTGCTACAGTACACAAGGCTGGGGGGCCCATTGCTACAGTACACAAGGCTGGGGGGCCCATTGCTACAGTACACAAGGCTGGGGGGCCCATTGCTACAGTACACAAGGCTGGGGGGCCCATTGCTACCCCCAGTGTCAGTGTCATTATCCTGTATCCCCCCAGTGTCAGTGTCATTATCCTGTATCCCCCCAGTGTCAGTGTCATTATCCTGTATCCCCAGTGTCAGTGTCATTATCCTGTACCCCCCAGTGTCAGTGTCATTATCCTGTATCCCCCCAGTGTCAGTGTCATTATCCTGTACCCCCAGTGTCAGTGTCATTATCCTGTATCCCCCCAGTGTTAGTGTCATTATCCTGTACCCCAAGTGTCATTATCCTGTATCCCGAGTGTCAGTGTCATTATTCTGTACCCCCAGTGTCAGTGTTATTATCCTGTACCCCCAGTGTCATTATCATTATCCTGTACCCCCAGTGTCAGTGTTATTATCTTAGGCTATATGTAATTACTCTTCAGGGGGCCTCTATATGTGATGATAGTACAGGAGGAGCTTCAGTATAAATACTGTATATGTAAAAAAAAAAAAAAAAGCCTGATCTGCCTACATACTGACTCTTAGGCCGGCTTTGCACAGGTGCGATGTCGGTGGGGTCAAATCGAAAGTGACGCACATCCGGCGTCGCAGTCGATATCGTAGTGTGCAAATCCTTTTTGATACGATTAACGAGCGCAAAAGCGTCGTTATCGTATCATCGGTGTAGGGTCTGACATTTCCACAATGCCGGTGCAGCGACAGGTACGATGTTGTTCCTCGTTCCTGCGGCAGCACACATCGCTTATTTAATCATGAAATAATTAAAAATAAAAAGGGCTTCCCTATATTTTTGGTTCCAACCGGGTACAAATAGGCAGCTGGGGGTTGGGGGCAGCCCGTTCCTGCCTGCTGTACCTGGCAAGCATACAAAAATATGGCGAAGCCCACATCATTATTTCTTAGTTTTTTGGCAAAAAAAATTAATAATAAAAAAAGGGCTTCCCTGGATTTTCCATTGCCAGTGGGGGTTGGCAGCCAGTAGCTGCTTGGATTACCCTTAGCTAGCAATAGAATATGCAGATGCAGCGGGCGCCCACGCATTCTCTGTATCGGGTCTGTGATTGCCTGACAGCACGGTACTGTAAAAAGAAATAAATCATTAAAATGACGTCACGCTCCGCAGTATGTTTGAATCTCAGCGCAGATAAAGCAGACAACTAAGGGCTGCCATTCCCCGCTGCCTGATTTACCTTGGCTGGCAATCAAAATACAGGGAAGCCTATTTTTTTTATTTATTTAAAAAACATAATTAAAAAAAAAATGCTTGGGCTCTCACTGTATTTTTATTGAAGCCAGGCAGCTAGGGGCTGGGATTCTCCGCAGTCCGCAGCCGCCCCTGGAAATGGCGCATTGTTTCTTCGCGCCATTTCCAGGCGCTTTACCCCGCTTGTCCAGTGGCCCTGGTGTCGGGTGGCTCGCTGGGTAATAAAGGGGTTAACACCAGATTTGTATTCTCAGATGATACTAAGCCCTAAATTCATACTGTCACGACAAGTTAGACATGGCCACCATGAATTTCTAGGAAACAGTAAAAAAAAAAAAGCACAACACAGTGAAAAAAATTTTTTATTAGAAATAAAACAAAAAAAAGTTTAGAGACTCATCTTTATTATAAAAAAAATCCTTAGTTCGACATAATCCACTGGGACAGCAAAGTCAATTCTGCTTCATCACTCTGTACAGACACAGTCTCTACACAGTGAGAAGCAAAGACCAATGTCATCTCTTCTACATCACTGTGCACAGACAGTGTCTATACATAGTGAGAAGCAAAGAAACCCATGTCAGCCTGCTACATGACTCTCCAAACAGAGATTAGGCAGGCTGACAGAGAGGGGATGATTGCACTTGCGTCTCACATTGCATCACCCCACTCTCCCAACAGCAGCGCCTCAGCTGCATGGAAATAAATGCAGCTGACCCGCTGTTGTCAGGAGATTGTGCACCGTGATGCGATGCAATAATCGCATCACGGCGCATCAGGACATTTGATGACGTCATATTCACGTGACCAGTCTGTAGCCAATGAAGTAATACAACATTCACACGTGACTGGTCACATGGGTATGTTGTAACGGAAGGTCCTGGAACTCCGTGCTGGTTACCGGGCGGCAGAGCAATAATCAGACGGACGCAGAAGCGGCGGGAGACAGAGTCTGCAGGATGCGTCGTGGGACCTGTAAGTGTAATCATAATATTTTTTAATAATGTGCTTTTTTTTTTCCTTTTACAGTCCCTGGACCCGAACTGTAATGCAAGCTTCCTAGGAAAGCTTGTATTCAGGTTCATGTGCACGAATACGATGTGTTCGGTACGGACCCTGAACTTTCGGGTTCGCCCATCCCTAAATACCAGCACTTTTTACCATTCACCCTTTGTGCCTCCCCTATTTCCTCATAGATTGGAGCTTATGAGCAGGGCCCTCACTCCTCTTGGTATGAGTTGAATTGTGTTATTCTGTAATGTCTGATATTGTCTGTACATGTCCTCTCTAAATTGTAAAGGGCTGTGTTATACATTGGCGCTATATAAATAAAAATAATAAATATTTATTGAAATTAGCACGCAGTGGATGTTGCAGAGAGAAACTACAAAGATGCCATTCTCGTGCCCAGCTTGTGTTATTGGAGTCATGCACACATCTGCTGAACATGGGAGTCTATAGATAACGGATTAATTAAAAGATGGCTATTTAGCCATTCTTTTTTCTTGCATTTGTTACAGATCCGTTTGCCGTAGACTCCAAGGTTAAAAAAAAGATCCAGCAGAAATAATTTTACAAGTGGGTCTCTTCAGGATCTATTCTAATGGATGATTACAGGACATATGAACTCAGTCTTACAAAGTTTGAGCACACAGCAAGGCTCGGAAGCGAGGGGAACATTTAGCTGTGGGAGCACAGATTTTGGTGGATTGGTTTATGGAAGCAATATTGATTTTCTACAGCCTTTCAGCCACTAGTAATGTGGTAACATTTGTTTTCCCATTGATAACTGACAGACTCCATTGGGATCTTGTTTTTTTGCAGGCGGAGTTGAAGTATTTATTGGTATCATTTTGGCCTCCACATTTTTGGGTGGCTTATTATTTCAATGTTTTAAGGGAGTGTGAAGAAAGAGGGTTGAACATCATGCTCTATTAGTTTCAATGTTAAGATTGTGGAATATTTTTTTCTTGGTAAATAACTGAATTTTGCTACATAACTTACAATTTCTATGTATATTTTAAAAATATTATAAGAACATAATTTTTAAGGATATTTTAGTGAAAAATAATAATTTTTATTTTTGGCAGATGACTGTACTAGGAGATCAGATGCTCAACTGATGTCTGCCATTTTTAACTCTGATGACCTTGATATGACTCAAGATATAACTGAAGTGAATGCAATTATTCCAGATATCCCATCATCCCTTCACAGCAAAAATCTATCAGCTGAACAGGTCCTATCTTCTGATTCATCACAGACTGTTAAGAAAAATAAAAGTAAAAAGAGAAGCATTAATAATCAAACCTCTCTTAAAGCAAAGAAGCCATTTTCAAGTGCAGAATATGGAAAAAGATTTTCCTTCAAAATGTCTTTTGCTACACCTAAAAAAATTCACACAGAGAAAAGATATTCTTGTGCAGAGTGTGGAAAATATTTTAACCGGAAATCATGGCTTGTTAGACATGAGAGAGTTCACTCAGGGGAGAAGCCATATTCATGTTCAGAATGTACAAAATGTTTCGCAAGTAAATCAAATCTGATTATCCATCAGAGAATACACACAGGAGAGAAACCCTTTTCATGTTCAGAATGTGGGAAATGTTTTGCTGATAAATCAAGTCTTCTTAGACATCAGAGCATACACACAGGGGAGAAGCCATATTCATGTTCAGAATGTGGTAAATGTTTTGCAAGTAAATCAAATTTGATTAACCATCAGAAAATGCACTCAGGGAAGAAGCATTTTTCATGTTCAGAATGTGGAAAATGTTTTACAGATAAATCAAATTTTGATAGGCACCAAAAAATTCACACAAGGGATAAGCCCTTTTTTTGTTCAGAATGTGGGAAATGTTTTGCTGATAAAACACATTTTGATAGGCACCAGAGAACTCACACAGGAGAGAAGCCCTTTTCATGTTCAGAATGTGGGAAATGTTTTGCTGATAAATCAAATCTTCTTACACATCAGAGCATACACACAGGGGAGAAGCCATATTCATGTTCAGAATGTGGGAAATGTTTTGCAAGTAAATCAAATTTGATTAACCATCAGAAAATGCACTCAGGGAAGAAGCCTTTTTCATGTTCAGAATGTGGAAAATGTTTTACAGGTAAATCACATTTTGATAGGCACCAAAGAATTCACACGGGGGACAAGCCCTTTTCTTGTTTAGAATGTGGGAAATGTTTTATAAATAAATCACATTTTGATAGGCACCAAAGAATTCACACAGGGGACAAGCCCTTTTCTTGTTCAGAATGTGGGAAATGTTTTGCAGATAAATCACATTTTGGTAGGCACCAGAGAATTCACACAGGTGAGAAGCCATATTTATGTTCAGAATGTGGGAGATGTTTTAATCAAAGTTCACAATTAGAATGCCACCTGAGAACTCACACAGGGGAGAAGCCATATTCATGTACAGAATGTGGGAAATGTTTTGCACAGAAATACAATCTTGTTTACCATCAGAGAATTCACTCAGGAGAGAAGCCTTTTTCATGTTGAGAATGTGGAAAATGTTTTGCAGAAAAATCAAGTCTTGCTAAACATCAGAGAGTTCACTCGGGGAAGAAGCCTTTTTCATTTTCAGAATACAAAAATATTTTACCAGCAAATGACATCTTTTTGAACATCAAAAATCTCACATGGGGATATTTCATATCTAGAAGTTGAGAAATGTTTTACTTGTAAATCACATTTTATTAACCACTAAGAAAATTTCACACTAGGAAAAACACTATCATTTCACAAACTGTACAAAAAATACACAAGATAGTTATATAAAAGACTGATAAGAGAAAGATAAAGCAATTTAGTATTACAATTAGAATTTAAAATGTATGCAGTTACTATTAGATTCCTGTTATCATAAAAAAGCAATATTCCATGTTGACTGAATACTTCACATTGCTGAATATATATTCACTATGTGGACAAATCCGTTATAAATCCTCCCATATTCAAAATGTCCTCCTCCCTCTTCTCTCAGCTCTCAATCTCAGCAATCTGCCATTTATTACAGTTTTTTCCATCCATAATTTCCATTTTTTAACACACTACTTTCACTTTACTATATTACAATAAAAATAAGTTTATATTGCAAATCACTACTTGCATATATGATCCATTCCTACTTTGTCGGAACATCTGGTGTGATCAATTTTTAAGAAAATCACTTTTCACACTAAATATTGCAGGATTTTTTCTACAGCATTGGGAACTGATTTCTTTTTTTAGGCTATTGAGATAATTGAGTAAAATTTTAAAATATAACCTCTAAACTTTTGCATTTTAAACCATAACATGAAATAGGTGTTTCTTATTGTAATCTTTCACTTCTGATACTCGGGTTTCCTTTTATTATTCATTTTTGACAATATCTCTGGTGTTAAATTAAATTCTATGCAGAATGAACAAATAAGAAATTTTATACTCTGGATTTTTAGAAAGGAAAGTCTTAGTATTCTAGACAATTATGTCTCTCATCTTCCTCTTGACAATACCCCATAGATTCTCTATGAGGTTTAGGTCAGGCAAGTTTGCTGGTCAATCAAGCACAGTGATACTGTGGCTATTAAGCCAGGTATTGTTACTTTTGGCAGTGTGAACAGGTGCCAAATCCTGCTGGAAAATGAAATTTCCATCTCCAAACAGCTTTTCGGCAGAGAGAAGCATGAAGTGCTCTAAAATTTCCTGGTAGACGGCTGTGGTAACGTTGGTCTTGATAAAACAGAGTGGATCTACACCAGCAGATGACATGGCTCCCCAAACCATTACTGATTGTAGGAACTTCACACTAGACCTCAAGCAGCTTGGCTTTTGTGCCTCTCCACTCTTCCTCCAGACTCTAGGACCTTGACTTCCAAATGAAATGCAAATTTTACTTTCATCTGAAAAGAACACTTTGGACCACTGAGTAACAGTCCAATTCTTTTTCTCCTTGGTCCAGGTAAGACGCTTCTGGTGTTGGCTTGACACAAGGAGCGCTACAGTTGTAGCCCATGTCCTGGATACGTCTGTGTGTGGTGGCTCTTGAAGCACTGACTTCAGCACCAGTCCACTCCTTGTGAATGTCCCCTAAATATTTGAATGGCCTTTTTTTAACAATCCTGTCAAAGTTGCGGTTATCCTGGTTGCTTGTGCACCTTTCTACCACACTTTTTCCTTGCATTCTACTTTCCATTAATGTGCTTGGATACAGCACTGTGTGAACACCCAGCTTCTTTAGCAATGACCTTTTGTGGCTTACCATCCTTGTGGAGTGTGTCAATGACTGCTTTCTGGACATCTGTCAAGTCAGAGGTCTTCCCTATGATTGTGTAACCTACTGAACTAGACTAAAGGACCATTTTAAATGCTTAGGAAGTCTTTGCAGGTATTTTGTGGTAATTATTCTAATTTTGTGATATAATGACTTTTGGGTTTTCATTGGCTGCAAGCCATAATCCTCAACATTAGCAGAAATAAACACTTGAAATAGATCATTCTGTGTTCAATGACTCTACACTGTGTGCAGAATTATTAGGCAAGTTGTATTTTAGAGGATTTTTTTATTATTGATCAATAACTATGTGCTCAATCAACCTAAAAGACTCATAAATATCAAAGCTTAATATTTTTGGAAGTTGGAGTGGTTTTTTTTAGATTTGGCTCTCTTAGGAGGATATCTGTTTGTGCAGGTAACTATTACTGTGTAGAATTATTAGGCAACTTAGTAAAAAACAAATATATTTCAATCTCACATGTTTATTTTAACCAGGTAAATCAATATAACTGCACAAAATTTAGAAATATACATTTCTGACATGCAAAAACAAAATCCAAAACAATTTGTGACCAATAGCCAAAGCCTTTCAGACACTGTTCCGAGAGGTGTACTGTTTTCCCTCCCTGTAGATCTCACATTTTATGAGGGACCACAGGTTCCCTATGGGGTTCAGATCAGGTTAACAAGGGGGCCATGTCATTATTTTTTCATCTTTTAGACATTTACTGGCCAGCCACGCTGTGGAGTAGTTGGATGCATGTGATGGAGCATTGTCCTGTATGAAAATCATGTTTTCCTTGAATGATACTGACTTCTTCCTGTACCACTGCTTGAAAAAGTTGTCTTCCAGAAACTGGCAGTAGGTCTGGGAGTTGAGCTTCACTCCATCTTCAACCTGAAAAGGTCCCACAAGTTCATCTTTGATGATACCAGCCCATACCAGTACCCCACTTCCACCTTGCTGGCGTCTGAGTCGGAGCGGAGTGGAGCTCTCTGCCCTTTACTGATCCAGCCTCTGGCCCATCCATCTGGCCCATCAAGAGTCACTCTCATTTCATCAGTCCATAAAACCTGTAAAAAATCAGTATTAAGATATTTCTTGGCCCAGTCTTGACGTTTTATCTTATGTTTCTTGTTCAAAGGTGGTCGTTTTTCAGCCTTCCTTACCTTGGCCATGTCCCTGAGTATGGCACACCTTGTGCTTTTGATACTCCAGTAACGTTGCAGCTCTGAAATATGGCCAAACTGGTGGCAAATGTCATCTTGGCAGCTTCACGCTTGTTTTTCCTCAATTCATGGGCAGTTATTTGCGCTTTTTTTGCCCAACACGCTTCTTGTGACCCTATTAGCTATTTGCCATGAAACGCTTGATTGTTCGGTGATCATGCTTCAAAAGTTTGGCAATTTCAAGACTGCTGCATCCCTCTGCAAGACATCTCACAATTTTGGACTTTTCAGAGCCCGTCAAATCTCTCTTCTGACCCATTTTGTCAAAGGAAAGGAAGTTGCCTAATAATTAAGCACAGCTTATATAGGGTGTTGATGTCATTACACCACACCCCTCCTTATTACAAAGATGCACATTACCTGATTTACTTAATTGGTAGTTGGCTCTCAAGCCTATACAGCTTGGAATAGAATATGATCAAAATACTTATTTGCCTAATAATTCTGCACACAGTGTATATAATATGTGTTTCCCTTTTTGTATTGAATTATGAAATTCATTAACTTTTTAATTATATTCTAATTTATTGAGGTGCATTTATAAGTTAGACAAGGACCTTATATTTAGACAGTTTCAATTTTACTCCATTGATTTTTCTATGAACAAGATCAGTGAGTCTCATTATACTGAGTAGAGAACCTCCAGGACAAAGATCCCGTCTCTTACTAATATGCTGGAGGCCCGAAGTCTCCAGCCATGTGAGGCTTCAGGCACCACAGGGTACTACACCTCCATTAGGGTGTAGTACTTATCTCGGGTATAAGAAAGGTTGGTACCATTCTACACGCACCTACACACAGTTACAGTGGTTTGCCCACCCCAATGGGGACCGGGCCAGGGTCGGGTCACAGTAGGGGGTCACTACAGCGGTTGTGTTTACAGGATGCCACCGCACCAGGGGCTCCTTGATCCACTGCAGCTGGGACTCAGGGTCAGGGAGAAGCAACCACAAGGGGGAGTGAGGAGCATACAGGGGGAAGAGCAGGTTGACCAAGTGAGAGTAGTGAACCAGCTGGTGACAGCTGGGGGCAACAGCTTGTAAAACACAACTACCACAGGAGAGAACAGCTACAGAGCAGAGCGGAGGCGCCGCAATGCAGCTCTGTGGGCCAAGGTTTTCAACACAGTCGCTGGGGAGAAACAGGTGGCTGCTTCCACGGGACCGGTGCTGTCTGGGTACAGAACCCTAGGGCAGGCATACTTCACGTTGTCTACCAAATCTGCAAGGGTCGCAGGAACTACTAGAATAGTCACCGGACCTGGCCCACCGAGTCTGGAGCCAAATAGCATATAGGATCCAGGGCTGAGGTCTTGGACCAGCCCCACACCGGAACTGCGCTATCAGCATACAGAACGGGACACTTTACTGACACCGGAATCCATAAGTGCTTCACGCCACGGGGATCCGATACTTAGCGCATCAAAGGAGGAAGGGCCCATAGACTGACACACTGGATCTGACCTTCCACAGATTCGGGATCGGCTGGAGCCCATCATGGCGGAGAACGGTACTCTGGGGCAGCGCCTGAACTACCAGTGAGTAAAAGACCTGGAACCGCAGCCCCTGTCTCTGCCTCTCCTTTACTGGCGCCATCTCCCAGCTCTGCGGCACCAATGGGGACTACCAACACCCACGTCATTTCTCAATCATTCTCCCCAGGGTAACCCTGTTCCACCTGTGGGGAGCGACACCATCCTGGCTGCTACCTTCACCATCAGCCCCAGGGAGCAGCACCCGCAGTGGCGGCCCATCTCTGGCCGCGGACCACAGGCAGCGTCACGATCTAAAAAGACTCTCCTCACCATCACTACCACCCCTGTAATCTGGCCTTCCTCCCGTCCACTGCCTTTCCATCCCCTCCTGTACGTTTCGGAGTCACAAAACTGGGTCAGGCCAGCCCGTGATGATGCAGAAGATCTGCACCCCCGACCCGGCGATGTGTCGAGTGAAAACCCCTTTGACCCCGGGGTGTTACACATGGAGTCCAGATTTTCTTCTCTTTAGCTCTAGCATTTCTTTTAGAATATGTCTCTTTCTAATACAGTCCTGTAGTAATAACTTTGTTAATCACATTTTGTAGGACAGTTCATGTGAATCCATCTAAATATTATCAATTTATGTGCAAGAAACTGTAGAAGTCCTATCGCAGTTTTAACACTTGTCCAGTGTCAGGTCTTCTATATTCATTAATAAAAAAAAACAAAACTTGGTGTCTTCAACCAAACTTGCTGACTATGATTATACAATTGTAATAACTTAACTCCAAAAAAGTATGTATAATCCCGCAGCATATGTATAGGGTCAGCAGATTCAGATAAATGGCATAAGTGTGACCGCTACCAGGCCCAGTTTCCACTACGCACTTTGCAGATAGTGTAATCACAATCAGGCCCATGGAGGAAGAGATCCCACCATCCTCCGTGCCATTTTCAGCTGAACGGGTGTAGGACACTAGCTACAAGCACAACAAAAGCTAAGCAGACCACCAGCCGTTCACAAGCCAGCAGATGACGATGGTGTGTGTGTTGGGTGTGACATAACTACCATGTGCCATCCTGCTATGCTGCACTAAGTATAGAGGAGGACAGTTGAGAATACTCTTATTTCTTAGGTATGTGTTGCAGAAGAGTGCTAGGTTGAGTGACATTATTACAGGATGGTGACCAGAACCAAGGACATTAAAACAGGATTCAGGACATTGACATTATTAAAGGAAGACAAAACCAAAAAAAGTATTAAGCCTACCGTTGTATGCCTTGAATATCAAACGATCTCTGATGCACGGAGGATCACCAGGTTGGAGGCCCAGGGGATCAGACTTCAAAGTATGTAGAAAAATATCGAGCACCATAACAGGAATCCAACCAGGAAGATGGATAAAAAGGATTTTTCGTTTATTTAGATCATAATGTTAAAAAATACATACAAAATTAAAAAAAACATGACCAAAACCTGACATGTTTCGGACCCTAGAACATGGTCCTTACTCATAGGACCATGTTCTAGGGTCCGAAACATGTCAGGTTTTGGTCATGTCTTTTAATTTTATATGTATTTTTTAACATTATAATCTAAATAAACGAAAAAAACTTTTATCCATCTTCCTGGTTGAATTCCTGTTATGGTGCTGGATGTTTTTCTATATATTATTAAAGAAATGGGACAGGATGAAGGATAGTATTACAGGATAGAGACCAAGACAGTGGACATTATTAAAGGAAGGGGCCATAACAGAAGACCTTGTTAAAGGAAAGGTGAGGCTGGGGGACATTATTAAAAGAAGAAGCCAAGACGGGGGAGCACTATTAAAGAAATGGGCCAGGATGGAGACATTGTTACAAGATGGGGAACATTATTAAAGCAAGAGGCCAGGATGGGGGATATTATTACAGGATAGAGGCCATAATGAGGAACATATATTATTAATTTATAGTAGCAAGTGGGCAACATTATTACTGTGTAAGGTCAATTGGGGGACAATATTACTGTACGGGGGTCAAAATAATGGACACAATTACTCCACAATGTGGGATATCAATATTGCCTATTCTGACCCATACATAATTTATTGATCCAACTGTATTGAGGCATAAAAGGTGGAAGCTATTACTGTCACTAGGTAAGACTAATATTTCTCCTTGTGGAGTGACATGACTTTCATGTCACTCTACAAAGGCTTATACACCATGCAATGCTCTTCTGGGAAATTAAATAGGCAAATTGCCACTTCATAGAGTAAGAAATCTTTGACTATAGTACCACCTATTGGAATTAGTAATTCTAAAAGTCAATATCCTGGGACACAATGTCTGCAAATTTTGATTCTGGTTTGGCTTTTATCATAAGTAGAGATGAGCGGTGTTCGAATCGAACTGTTCGCCAATCTCAAATTCGACCTGTTTTAGGCGATGTTCGAGTCGTTCGACGAACACGAACAATTAGCTTCTTGTTCGAGAGTTCGAGGTTATGTTCGATAACGGTTTGGTCACCAAAAGCGTAACTGGCTTTTCACAGTAAGTGTAATGCGATCATTGTTTCTCTCGCACCCATTCAAGTCCATGGGGCGAGAGAAAAATCGCACTGCACTCGCGGTACACCGGTATACCGTGAGTGCAGGGCGAGAATGCTAATAAACTGCTACGGAAGAGAGAGGGAGAGTAATCCCTCCCTCCCCTCCTCCGTGCCGGCTCACCCCTCCGCAGCACCGGCCCACCCCTTGCAGCTGAGGTCTGCTCGTACGAACGGACCTCAGTCACAGGGACACTCACATGACACTCGGGTCTGCTGTACAGCCAGCATGAGCCCAGTGTTATGCAAGGGGATCGCAGCAGATCCCCGTGTGGCCACAGCCTAATATCCAACTTCAGTGTATAGTGTGCAGGGTTTAGATCAGTGCTGCTGAAATAATGGCGATCTCCTTTCCCCCCACAACCGCATGTACAGTGGGGCGGTGCAGGCTGTCACCCAATCACATACACACACACACACACACAGCTAAGCGCATTTTTTGCACACAAGCAAGTGCATGTGTCATTGGCTGTGTATGTCACATGTCCTTGCCCTATAAGACCCTGACATTTTCCCCATCGCCGCCATTACCTCAGTGCTGCAGTTGTGTGTCAGTCACCTCACCGCTACTGCTGCTGTGGGCGCTATAAAGTTTAATAGAGAGATAGGTTTAGGGCGTAGGGACTAGTTGTAATTTTAGCCCTTTTGAGAGCTAGGTTAGAGCAGTTCCTAGCAATTTTTCCCAGGCAGGTCTGTTACAGTGCTGTGCAAGTGTTTTTCACAGCATCTGGCCAAATCTAGCTCAGGCAATCCTTTTGGGGAGGTAGTGTAGCACTGCTGTGTAGAAAGCTACACCGCCTGTCTATCCGGTAGCCAATTTTTTACTGTCTATCCAGTAGCCAATTTTTTTACTGTCTATCCAGCAGCCAATTTTTTACTGTCTATCCAGTAGCCAATTTTTAACTGCAGCTAGCCCAGGTAATCCCTTGGTCATAGTATCAGCGTCTGATAGTCAGCGGTGTAGCACTCTTGTAAAGTAAGATACACCACCTGTCTTCAGTTGCCAATTTTTAACTTCAGCTAGCCCAGGCAATCCCTTGGTCATAGTATCAGTGTCTGATAGTCAGCAGTGTAGCATTCTTGTAAAGTAAGATACACCACCTGTCTCCAGTTGCCAATTTTTAATTGCACCTAGCCCAGGCAATCTGTGGGGAAGGTGCAGGCAGAGATATATTGTTGCCTTCATCCAAAGGTGGTACTCTCGATGTCTGAGAGAGCTTAACACCAGCAGCTGTTTCCACTTCCAAAACAACTGATGACCTGCCAATCACACTGCCTGTTGTGGGTAATGAGGTGGAAGGTCTGCATCCAAAAGCATGTGTGACTGCTGTCCCCACAGTCGCAGAGGATGAAGAGCACGTGGATGCACTTGTTGGGGCAGACAGTGGTTGGCCCGCCCCGCTAGGCCGCATTGTAGCACAGTGAGCTTCCCACTGTGACTTACTGCGGCACGGTGGCTCAGTGGTTAGCAGTGCAGCCTTGCAGCGCTGGAGTCCTGGGTTCAAATCCCACCAAGGACAACATCTGTAAGGAGTTTGTATGTTCTCCCTGTGTTTCCGTGGGTTTCCTCCGGGTACTCTGGTTTCCTCCCACACTCCAGACATACAGAAAGGGGATTTTTGATTGTGATCCCCAATGGGACAATGTTGCTGATGTATGTAAAGCGCTGCAGAATATGTTAGCGCTATATAAAAATAAAGATTATTGTTATTATCATCCATGTGACGGTTCATGGACGAAGTTTTTGGCCTCTATTTAGAGATTGGTGACAAATCTTACAGATGACATGAGATGGGTGATCCTTTGTCAAAAAAGGCCCAGGCTAGGCAAGGCTTAGAGCCCATGCGACCTGCAGAGCCACCACGACTTCTGCTCAGAGGCAGAGTTGTGGCTGAGGATGCAGTTGTTGACGTGCTTCCAGTACTCCGTCTCTGTCCAGGAAGGCGCAACCTAACCTCGTCATCATTAGCGTCCTCCTCCACCTCCTCTGCTGACCACATCGATTTGCTGACTGTGGGTTGACAGTAAGTGGGATCTCCAACCTCATCATCACCCTGTGTGTTCTCACTGCCCTCGTCCTCAGAGCCAATCTCTTCCTGCCCTGACCGAATAGCAAAGTTGGGAATGAGGGTCTACATTATGCTCAGAACCTTCTTCATCTGGGCCTTGATCCGACTCACAAAGCTTCTGGGCATCAGTGCAGATCATTTCCCTGTCTGGACCCACTGCACCTTTGGAGCAGACTTCTGATTCCTAGGCTATAGTGGGACTGAACAGCTCGGCAGGTGAAGACTTGAGAGCTAGTAGGAAGCAAGTGCGATTGGGGTGACACCACAGAGGAATGGAGTATTTGGGATATTGAAGTTGAGGTGGAGGAGAGGCCATTTGATGGAGCATTTGAGATCCATTCAAGCACCTGCTCTTTGGGTGCCTCATCTACATTTGGTAGCGATGGTCGTGTCCGTAAGAAAGGGATCATATCAGATTTTCTACAGAAAGAAGTAGACAAGACATCTTACTTTGGCTGGAAGATGGTCTTTCTTCAGCCGATGTTACTGTTGCTTTACCACCTAGCCCACAGACACAAACTTTTTTTCCCTTTCCAACACGCCTGTTCCTCTTTCCACCAGTATCTGGCCTTTTTCCACTCAAATTTGCAACTCTGCAGGGACACCCTACTCAACAGTGTCTCAGCACAGCAGCCAGCCCTTGGTCCCTTAGATGTGGACAAGTAAAAGCCATGACAAAGCTGTGAGATTCATTCTGTGCACCACTGGTGTTTAGTGGAAAAGCCGATCTAAGATTGTGTAACAGCTTCTGCTGATACTCCTGCATACGTGCGTCCCTTTCTATGGCAGGAATTATTTCGCCACATTTTTTCTTGTACTGGGGATCTAAGAGTGTGGCAACCCAGAAGCCAGCATTACTTCAAATTCTGACAATCCGAGGCTCATGTTGTAGGTAGTGCAGCAAGAAGGCGCTCATGTGTCTTGCGCATCCAGGAGGACCAAGTCCTTGCTGTGTTGTTGGCGGCGAGGTGAGAATCATGCTTCCTTCTTCTGCCCTCTCCCGCCAACCTCACACAACAGAAATGTGATCAAGGCGTCCCTCATCTGCTGAGTCTTCCATGCCCATCACCAGTTCGTCCTTCATTTCTTACTGGGCTCCTGAACCTTCCTCAACAGTTTGGCTGCTACCATGCACCCTTGTTAATCCCTCACCGTCCCATGCCTAGCGCCTTGGTGCTGCTGACCGTCTGGACCTTGGAGATCTTGTTATCCCTTCCGCATATGACTCATCCTGTATTTCCTCCTCTTCCTCTTGTTCCACCACCTGACTCCAAATACTGTCTAGAGTGTGCTCCAGTATGTAAATGACCGGAATTGTCATGCTGATAATGGCATAGTCAGCGCTAAACCTCTTCGTCACCATTTCGAAACTGTGCAGAAGGGTGCATAGGTCCTTGATCTGAGACCACACCAGCAGCGTGATCTGCTACATCTCTGGATCTCGTTGGCCCAGGCTATACGTCACAACGTATTGCACCAGGGCTCGGCGGTAATCCCACAGTCGCTGCAACATGTGCAGACTGCAGAGTCGAATTCTTCAGCGTGTCGGCACATCGCATTTCAGCCAGTGAACCGGCAGGCCGAAAGACTTCTGGAGCGATGCAAGTCGTTGAGCTGCGGGGTGTGAATGGCGGAAGTGAGCACATAGCGACCATGTGTTACGTCGCTACCGGAGTCCGCTCCAGCGACTTTTACTCCTATATCCAGGTGACGCCGTGTTCCTTCCGTGGATAGTGCTGGTGATGGGAGAGGAGTCGATGCCAGTGGACGCAGGCTCCGCTCATCTACTGGGCTGGGTTTCCTTGGGATCTGCAGTACCACTGGCTGACTGTAGGTGGCAGGTGTCTCCCAGCTGAAGTATCATAATCCAGCTACAACCTATGGGAAGACACCACACCCTTTTTAATTCCTCTCCTGTCTGCTGACCACTGCCAAGACACATTACATTTATTAAGCATTTCAGAGGATCAGCAGATCGATGAGATTTCAATTGCCAACAAGAGACCAGAGTTTACAGGACATGTAAAATCTTAATTTTTCCCACCCACAACACCGGGTAATAATATCGATTTATTTCAGGAGACAGTCTTACGAGAAATACGTGCTTTAAATTACCCTACTCTACCAGACAATTTGTCAAGAGTTGAAAAAGAGGCATTATTCAGAATTAAATCTTTGGGGGATGTGACAATAAGGAGAGCAGACAAGGGCGGTGGTACAGTTTTATTAAAAACTCAATATTATGTAGAGGGAGCTCTCAGACAGTTAAATAACGCAGAGGTTTATGAAATGTTAAAAGGAGATCCCACCACGTCATACAAGGAAAAGTTACGTAGCTTTTTTAAACAAACTGGTGATAATGGGAGAATTATCAAAAAATAAAGCTGAGAAATTGTTACCACTATGTCCAAAGAAGACACACTGGTATTTCGTCCCCAAGGTGCACAAGTCACTTGAGAACCCGCCCGGCTGCCCGATCGTCTCAGGAGTGGGCTCCTTGACCAAGCCCCTCTTGAGATATCTGGACTGGATCCTGCACCCTATTCTGAAAACAATTCCATCATATGCCCAGGATACAGGGGATCTAGTTAAACATCCAGAAGGCTTCAATTGGCAGACGGGATTCCACTTGGCTTCTTTGGACATAGAAAGCCTGCATACCAGGATACCACAGAACCTGGGAGTAAAGTTTGTGGTAGATACTCTGGAAAGGTTAGGAGAAACTAAAATGGTGATCGATTTTGTGCACAACGCTTTATCCTTCGTGCAGATGCATAATGCTTTTAAATTTGGACATACCGTATTTTTCGCTTTATAAGACGCACTTTTGTTCCCCCAAATTTTGGGGGAAAGTAGGGGGTGCGTCTTATAATCCGAATATACGGGGGTATATATATATATATATATATATTTATATATACACATACTATACTACAGCGTCCAGGGGAGGTGGGGGCAGCTCTGGAGTGCTGCTGGGGGCTGGTGAAAGCTGCAGGATGCAGCGTTAGATCTCCTGCTCCCACTCATATAATATGCACTGCCGCTGTCTATCACCGTGGTGCTGAAACCGCACCGCGGTGATAGGCTGGGGCAGCGGCGCATATTATATCTGCCTGCGCCCCCTTTGATGGCACATGCCCCCCTTGTGTTAGATATGGCCCCCATGCTGCTGCCCATAGTAAAATATAAAACTCTTTATTTACCTCCTCCAGCGTGTCTCCCCAGTCTCCCTGCTGCCGCTGTGATCAGGCACGCAGAGATGATATCACTCTGCTGTGCCAATCACATGACCGGCACCGAGAACCAGGAAGTGCAGGAGCTCAGCAGCACGGAGGGAGACACGAGGGAGGACAGCACTGGAGAAGGTAAGGAAAGAGTGCAGCAGCATGGGGCGATATCTAACACAGGGGGAGGTGTGCCATCCATAGGGGGCCATATCTAACACAGGGGGACATGTGCCATCCATAGGGGGCCATATGTAACACAGTGGGAGGTGTGCCATCCATAGGGGGCCATATCAAACACAGTGGGAGGTGTGCCATACATAGGGGGCCATATCTAACACAGTGGGAGGTGTGCCATCCATAGGGGGCCATATCAAACACAGGGGGAGGTGTGCCATCCATAGGGGGCCATATCTAACACAGGGGGAGGTGTGCCATCCATAGGGGGCCATATCTAACACAGGGGGAAGTGTGCCATCCATAGGGGGCCATATCTAACACAGGGGGACGTGTGCCATCCATAGGGGGCCATATCAAACACAGGGGGATGTGTGTCATTCATAGGGGGCCATGAGCAGCACAGAGGGACGTGTGCCATCCATAGGGGGCAATGGGCAGCACAGGGGGACGTGTGCCATCTATAAGAGACCTGTGCCAGCTGTAGGAGATATGTGCCAGCAATAGGGGACGTGTTCCAGCACAGGGAGACGTGTGCCATAAATAGGGGACGTGTGCCAGCAATAGAGGACGTGTGCCATCAATGGGGACATGTGGCATCACTGGGGGACGTGTGCCAGCACAAGAGGGCTATATTCAATATAAGGGGGCCATATCCAGATTAAGGGGGCTAATTTTAGGATGGGGGGCTATGAGGGACATATACCCTATATGATTTGTTAGATGGACACTGGCATTATAAGATGGACCCCATTTAACATTAAAAAAAAAATTCTCTTTTCCGTCACCAAATTTGGGGGTGCGTCTTATAATCAGGTGCGTCTTATAAAGCGAAAAATACGGTAAATGGTACAGACAGTGCAGCAGAGTTGCCATGGGCACTCTAGTGGCTTGCACGCTAGCCAATATTTTCCTAACACGTATGGAGAATGAGTGTATAGTATCGATAATCCTTTTGTGAAGTACCATATTTTTCGCTTTATAAGACGCACCGGATTATAAGACGCACCCCAAATTTAGACATAAAAAAAGGTAAAGAAAAAGAAAAATGGGGTCCGTCTTATACTCTGGTGTTCTCTTACCTTAGAGTGGCAGCAGTGGTGGTGAAGCGGGGTCACAGGAGGCACAGGTTGTGCTGGCAGGCGCGGCGGGTCAGTGGCAGCGGGTCCGTGGTGGCAGGAGCCGCGGGGTCCGTGGTGGCAGCAGCAGCAGTGGTGGGTGAGTCGTGCAGCAGGCCGGTGCAGTGAGTGTCCCAGTGTCCGCGGTCCCGGTTCAAATGATGGCTCAGTGGTAGCAGTGGCGGTGACAGCTCAGTGGTGGCAGTGGCGGTGATAGCTCAGTGGTGGCAGTGGCGGTGACGGCTCAGTGGTGGCAGCGGCGGTGACGGCTCAGTGGTGGCAGCGGCGGTGACTGCTCAGTGGTGGCAGCGGCGGTGACTGCTCAGTGGTGGCAGCGGCGGTGACAGCGGCGACTGATCAGTGGTGGAGCAGACCGATGCCGTGTTTTCCCAGTGTGTCCTCGGTCCCGATTCAAGTGATGGCGCCCGGAGCGGCGCATGCGCACATGGATTTCTCATCCAAGAGCTCCATCTGCGCACGCACCCGCTCCCGGCGCCATCATTTGAAAGTGGGACCAAGGACAAACTGGGAAACTTGCTGCACAGCCGCCCGCCCTGCACGCACAGAGTGGCAGCCAGCAGGCTGCCCGCCCACCCTGCATGCAAGCGGCCGGGTACCTGTGCTTGCGTGCGGGCGGCAGCCAGGTGCCTGTGTGAGGGCGGCAGCCGTCTGCCGCCCGCACGGGCACCCGACCGCCGGCCGCACACAGCCACGGGTACCCGGCTGCACTCATCGCCCGGCTGCCGGCCGCACACAGCAACGGGTACCCGACTGCACACAAGCACAGGTACCCGGCCGCCCGATGCCGCACAGACAGGACCCCCAGGTACCGCTATATTCGGATTATAAGACGTACCCCCCATTTCCTCCCAAATTTTTGGGAGGAAAAGTGCGTCTTATAAAGCGAAAAATACGGTATATCAAAATGTTGTTGCGTTATGTGGACAATGTCCTAATAATTTGGGACGGTATTGAAAGGAAGTTTGAGGCCTTTATGTCCTATTTGAATACAACCAACAGATTCAATATTCTCTTTACCCATGTTTTTGATACTGAATCAATCGAGTTTTTAGATGTAAAATTGTCTGCTAGTGAGGGTAAGATCGTACATGAATTGTATAGAAAACCAACGGCAGTTAATATGCTCCTTCATCATGACAGGATCCATGGCATATAAAGAAATCTATTCCATACAGTCAAATCATGCGATTAAATAGAATAACAAATGATGCGATCAAATTACCAAAGCAAACAGCTGATTTAAAAAAAAGGTTTAAAGAACGCGGCTACCCTGATAAGAGTATAGAGGAGGCACATAAAAATGCATTAATGGTATGCCCCCCTAGTGGTCAAACGAGGAGAGAAAGAAAAAAAGAAAAACCAAATAGGTTTGGATTTAATTTTGGATTCGGCCCATTAGAGAATACAATTCGGACGGTTATCAATGAGAATTGGTTCTTGATTGAAAAAGACAAAGATTTAATGGAATGGGGAAAATATAAACCTATTATAGCTTGCAGAAGATGTAAAAATTTGGGAGACATACTGGTCAAAAAACGATATACACCACCTCAGATATGGTGGCATAGGTCAAGTCCCAAGGGAAATTACAGGTGTGGCAATTGCTGATTTTGTAATTTTCATTATATTGAGAAATCAATAAAGATTGGAGACAATTGGCATATAACTAAACAACTAATTACTTGTAAAACAAATATGGTGGTGTATGTCGTTTTTTGCCCGTGCGGTATGTTTTATATAGGAAAGACTATTTGCCCACTTTTTAATAGATTTATGGAGCATCACAACTCCATTGAAACCGGCATGCATAGGAGCTACTAAAATGATTACTCATGTTAAAGAAATTCATAAGTCAGATAAGAAAGTTTTAAAATTTGCCGGATTAGAACGAGTGGAATCCAGGGCAGAAGGAGGAGATCTCCATAAAATTTTACTACAGAAGGAATCGCAGTATAGAATTAAATATAATGTCATGGGTCCCCTAGGTTTCAACGAGAAAAATGATCTCATAGTGTTCTTGTAGAAAATATAATTGTTGATTGTTGCGAATACATCGTGTTCAATATAATGCTGAATGTTGAAGTCCTTATTTTGTTTTTAATAGTTTTTAACATGATTGACGTCTATTAACCAAGTGTAATGCCTATAAAAAATAGGAACTGACGTCATGAGTTGTGGACCTGTCGAAGTGCCGTATAGGCACAAAACCGCCATCGTCTTGCATACTCCATGCACCCCCTCCCCCACAGCCTTTTATATCACCTGTAACTTCATGTCGGATTAAATAAGATTTTTCACAGCAGCCCGGTGAGTGTCTTTCTTTTTTTCTTTTTCACAATGGCGTTTTCTCAACTGTCTTCCTCTATACTTGGTGTACCATAGCAGGCTGGCACATGGTAGTTATGTCCCACCGAACATGCACACCAACGTCATTTGCCGACTTGTGAACGTCTGGTGGTCTGCATAGCATTTGTTGTGCTTATAGCTAGTGTCCTATAGCAAGGACACCCATTCAGCTGAAAATGGCGCTGGCGGGCTCTCTTCCTCCATGGGCTTGATTGTGACTACACCATCTGCGAAGTGCTTAGTGGAAACTGGGCCTGGTAGCGGTCACACTTATGCCCTTTATCTGAATCTGCTGACCCTATACATATGCTGCGGGATTATACATACTTTTTTGGAGTTACGTTATTACAATTGTATAATCATAATCAGCAAGTTTGGTTGAAGACACCAAGGTTTTTTTTTTATTAAAGAATATAGAAGACCTGACACTGGACAAGTGATAAAACTGCAGTAGGACTTATATTGTTTCTTGCACATAAATTGATAACATTTAGATGAATTCAAATGAACTGTCCTACAAAACGTGATTAACAAAATCATTACTACAGGACTGTATGAGAAAGAGACTTATACTAAAAGAAATACCAGAGCCAAAAATGAAAGTATCTGGGCTCCAGGGCCTGGATACTTTGGGCCTCCAGTGTGTTAGTAAGAGACGGAGTCCTTGTCCCTGGAGCTTATCTACTCGGTATAATGAGATTCTCTTCTCATGTTCATATAAAGAGCATTGGAGTAAAATAGAAACTGTCTAAATAAGAGGACCTCATCTAATCTACAAATGCATCTCAATAAATTGAAATATCCTTAAAAAGTTAATTTATTACAGTAATTCAATACAAAAAGGGAAACACATTATATAGAGTCAGTACAAACAAAGTGATCTATTTCAAGTGTTTATTTCTGTTAATGTTCATGATTATGTCTTACAGGCAATGAAAACCCAAAAGTCATTATCTAAGAAAATTAGAATAATTACCACAAAACACCTGCAAAGAGTTCCTAAGCATTTAAAATGGTCCCTTAGTCTGGTTCAGTAGGCTACACAATCATGGGGAAGACTGCTGACTTGACAGATGTCCAGAAAGCAGTCATTGACACACTGCACAAGGAGGGTAAGCCAAAAAAGGTCATTGCTAAAGAAGCTGGCTGTTCACAGAGTGCTGTATCCAAGCATATTAATGGAAAGTTGAGTGGAAGGAAAAAGTGTGGTAGAAAGAGGTGCACAAGCAACTGGGATAACTGCAGCCTTGACAGGATTGTTAACAAAAGGCCGTTCAACAATTTGGGGGAGATCCACAAGTAGTGGACTGCTGATGGAGTCAGTGCTTCAAGAGCCACCACACACAGACGTATCCAGGACATGGGCTACAAGTGTAGCATTCATTGTGTCAAGCCACTCATGACCAATAGACAACGCCAGAAACGTCTTACCTGTCCCAAAAAGAAAAAGAACTGGACTGTTCTCAGTGGTCCAAGGTGTTGTTTTCAGATGAAAGTAAATTTTGCATTTCATTTGGAAGTCAAGGTCCCAGAGTCTGGAAGAAGAGTGGAGAGGCCACAATTGAAGCTGCTTGAGGTCTAGTGTGAAGTTTCCACAATCAGTGATGGTTTGGGGAGCCATGTCATCTGCTGGTGTAGGTCCACTGTGCTTTATCAAGACCAAAGTTAACACACCCATCTACCAGGAAATTTTAGAGCACTTCATGTTTTCCTCGACAGTTTGTCAAATGATATGGTTTTTCCCAGTCTGAAATTTTCTCAGTCGTCAATAAAATGTTAAAATGTGATTTACAAGTAAAACATTTCTCAACTTCTAGATATGAAATTTTCCCATGTGAGATTTTTGATGTTCAAAAAGATGTCATTTGCTGGTAAAATATTTTTGTATTCTGAACATGAAAAAGGCTTCTTCCCCGAATGAACTCTCTGATGTTTAACAAGACTTGACTTTTCTGCAAAACATTTTCCACATTCTGAACATGAAAATGGCTTCTCCCCCGAATGAATTCTATGATGGTTAACAAGATTGTATTTCTTTGCAAAACATTTCCCACATTCTGAACATGAATATGGCTTCTCCCCTGTGTGAGTTCTTAGGTGGTCATCTAATTGTGAACTCTGATTAAAACATTTCCCACATTCTGAACATGAAAAGGGCTTCTCCCCTGTGTGAGTTCTCAGATGGACAACTAATCGTGAACTCTGATTAAAACATTTCCCACATTCTGAACATGAATATGGCTTCTCCCCTGTGTGAATTCTCTGGTGCCTATCAAAATGTGATTTATCTGCAAAACATTTCCCACATTCTGAACAAGAAAAGGGCTTCTCCCC
This sequence comes from Anomaloglossus baeobatrachus, assembly GCF_048569485.1. Classification (NCBI taxonomy): domain Eukaryota; kingdom Metazoa; phylum Chordata; class Amphibia; order Anura; family Aromobatidae; genus Anomaloglossus; species Anomaloglossus baeobatrachus. The sequence continues at coordinate 532,955,491 of NC_134357.1, read as the reverse complement.
TGTGTGAATTCTTTGGTGCCTATCAAAATGTGATTTATCTGTAAAACATTTTCCACATTCTGAACATGAAAAAGGTTTCTTCCCTGAGTGCATTTTCTGATGGTTAATCAAATTTGATTTACTTGCAAAACATTTACCACATTCTGAACATGAATATGGCTTCTCCCCTGTGTGTATGCTCTGATGTGTAAGAAGACTTGATTTATCGGCAAAACATTTCCCACACTCTGAACATGAAAAGGGCTTCTCTCCTGTGTGTATTCTCTGATGGATAACCAGATTTGATTTACTTGCAAAACATTTTCTACATTCTGAACATGAATATGGCTTTTCCCCTGAGTGAACTCTTTCATGTCTAACAAGGCCTGATTTCCGGTTAAAATATTTCCCACACTCTAAACATGAAAAATGTTTCTCCTCTATGTGAATTTTTTTACGTGTAACAAAAGACATTTTGAGGGAAAAACGTTTTCCATATTCTGCACTTGACAATGACTTTTTTGCTGTAAGAGAGATTTGATTATTAATGCTTCTCTTTTTACTTTTATTTTTCTTAACAGTCTGTGATGAATCAGAAGATAGGACCTGTTTAACAGGATCAGATGATAGATCTTTGCTGTGAAGGGATGATGGGATATCTGGAATAATTGCATTCACTTCAGTTATATCTTGAGTCATATCAAGGTCATCAGAGTTAAAAATGGCAGACATCAGTTGAGCATCTGATCTCCTAGTACAGTCATCTGCCAAAAATAAAAATTATTATTTTTCACTAAAATATCCTTAAAAATTATGTTCTTATAATATTTTTAAAATATACATAGAAATTGTAAGTTATGTAGCAAAATTCAGTTATTTACCAAGAAAAAAATATTCCACAATCTTAACATTGAAACTAATAGAGCATGATGTTCAACCCTCTTTCTTCACACTCCCTTAAAACATTGAAATAATAAGCCACCCAAAAATGTGGAGGCCAAAATGATACCAATAAATACTTCAACTCCGCCTGCAAAAAAACAAGATCCCAATGGAGTCTGTCAGTTATTAATGGGAAAACAAAGGTTACCACTTTACTAGTGGCTGAAAGGCTGTAGAAAAGCAATATGGCTTCCATAAACCAATCCAGCAAAATCTGTGCTCCCACAGCTAAATGTTCCCCTCACTTCTGAGCCTTGCAGTGTGCTCAAACTTTGTAAGACTGAGTTCTAATGTCCTGTAATCATTCATTAGACTGGATCCTGAAGAGACCCACTGGCAAAATTATTTCTGCTGGATACATTTTTTTAACCTTGGAGCATACGGCGAACGGATCTGTAACAAATGCAAGACAAAAGGATGGCTAAATAGCCATCTATTAATGGATCCATTCTCTATAGACTCCCATGTAAAAAAAAACGTATCCAGAAGATGTGTGCATGACTCCAATAGCACAAACTGGGCACGAAAATGGCATATTTGTAGTTTCTCTCTGCAACATCCACTGCGTGCTAATTTTTTTTTTTTTTCTGTAAATAATTTTATTGGGTTTAAGAAAAAGTGAACAAAGCATTGCTTATAACACGAATAAGATGTAATCAAACAAAAGTCAAGGTTGATCCAAACATGTGGATCAAGCATGTAGCACTATTGTAAGAGAACTTTTATCAGGATAAGAATGGTCACATAAGAGACCATAACAGATAATGCAGTTAAAACAAGACAATTCAGGTTATACCGTATCATGGTATGTCAACTCAAAGCAGTATTACGGAAACTATTTTAACTATAAAGACTGAGTGAAGGTTAGAAAGAGAATCGAAGGAGGAAAAAGATAGGTATAGGAAAGAGAGGAGGGTATGAGAGGAGGGGGGGGGGGGAGATATGGATAGATAGGTAGCAGAAGGTTGGGTGTCCAAAGAATTCCGGCGTCAGGTAAACGAATCCTCTTAGAGATTGCAAATATCAACTAAAGGAACCCAAGGAAGGAAAGACCCGTGTAAAGCCCCTTATTTGAGCCAAGACGTAAATCTCGGAGTCTCCCGGAAAAGGAGCCAGGAAGACCACGTGCCAGCATGTTTATCCCATTTGTCCTCATCATCTGCCATCAGGGACTCCATACTCTCCAATCTATTCATCTCCTCCAAAAATTCCCTTACAGAGGGGGTTGAAGTTGTCTTCCAATGTCTTGAAATAATCATACGAGCAGCAATGAGAAGAAAGCGTAGGACACCTCTTTTGGTCACAGAGACAGATCCAGGGATTAGGGACAGTAAAGCTATTTGAGGAGTAGGAATTACCCGAATACCCGACAGTTGAAAGTATATTTCAAAAATGGAATCCCAGAATGAACTTATCAAGGAGCAATCCCACCATATATGTTTCATAGTACCAATTTCGTCTCCGCATCTCCAGCAGGTATCTGGTACTGTGAGGTAGATCTTATGCAATACGTCAGGGCATCTGTACCAGCGTGTAAGAATTTTAAAATTTTTCTCCTGTGCAGGAAATGGACATTTTATGAGAGAGTGTAAAGATTTTGAGATGATCTTGTTCTGACAACGTGATCTGGAGCTCTCTTTGCCAGGCCTCCAAATACGTTGGGGCACCTTTATATTGGGCTGTACATAAGAGATTGTAGATCAATGCGATGGCATGTTGCGGCGCGGCATTTAATGAAATTAGGGTCTCAAAGTGTGTAGATTTGGATAATAGTGCATTTCCCGGGATTTTCCTTTTTATAAATGTGGTCAGTTGAGTGTATTCCAACCAGGATAGTCTCCTCCCCGGGCATGACTCCTGCAAAGCTTCAAAAGACGCCGTTCCAGATAGCTTCCTAGCAACCTGTCCCAGGGTAACTCCGTCTGCTGAGTCCCAACATAAGAAGGTAGATCTCTCCGATGCAGGGGGGAAGTCGAGATTATTAAAGAGTGAGCTCATACTCCCCGGTCTATGGGATAAGTTTAACGTTTCCAGATGCCTGTCCCAAAAAAGCATGAGCGCCTGAGTCAGAGGTTGAAATCCCGAAACCGCCGGTCTCTGTTAAAGGAGGGCCCATAGAAGCCGTGCCAGAGGGAACGGGGAGAGATGGGACTCAACGCCCACCCACTGTTTATTGAGATCGTTAAATCTCCAATCCAAGACCCTCGTGAGGAGGACACTCTGGTAAAACTTTTCAAAATCAGGTAAACCAGCGCCTCCCCTGGATTTGGGTCTCACCAGTGTGGCGTATCGAATCCGAGGTCTCCCCGTCCCCCAGACGAATCTGCTACATGCCCTCTGGAGTTGTCTGAAATATTGTTTAGTAACTTTGATCGGGACTGTTTGGAATAAGTAAAGGAACCTCGGGAGTATGTCCATCTTGAGGGCATTGATCCGGCCAAACCAGGAAAGTCGTCCCCGATTATATCTATTTAGATCAGCAAGAGTTCTAGTAAGTAATGGGGAGTAATTAGCCATAAACAACTCATCTGGATTGGCCGAAACAGATATCCCAAGATACTTGATAGATTGGATCTCCCACTTAAATGGGAAGGCGGATTTCAGTCTATTGACTTGTGTGGTAGGGAGAGTAATATTAAGGGCCTCTGTCTTTGAGTAGTTTACTTTGAAGTTAGAAACTATGCCAAAACGTTGGAATTCCTGGATGAGAATTGGAAAGGCGATTTCCGGATTTGTTAGATATAGAAGGAGGTCATCAGCGTATAAGGCAAGTTTATAATCTTTCTGACCTACATCAAAGCCCTTTATATCGGGGGAGTTTCGAAGGGATATAGCCAAATGCTCCATGGCTATTACATATAGAAGGGGTGAAAGGGGGCACCCCTGTCTAGTGCCATTAGGTATTTGCAGGGGAGAAGATAGAGTATTGTTGGCTTGAACTCGTGCTGAGGGCTTATGATACATGGCAAAAATTCTCTCTAACATAGTTTGGCCGATTCCCAGCTGCCTCAGGGAGGAGCGTAGAAAGGTCCAATTGAGACGATCAAATGCCTTCTCGGCATCGATCGATAGAAGGCAGGCTGGAGTACCTTGTCTGTACATATGTGAGGTCAAAAGTAGAGTTTTAATAGTATTATCGCGCGCCTCTCTACCTCGGACAAATCCAGTTTGGTCAGTATGGATTGAGGCAGGCAACAGCGGGGACAACCGGTTAGCTATTAATTTGGCGAATATCTTGACATCTACTCCTATAAGAGAGATAGGGCGGTAGTTGGAGCATAAAGACGGGTCCTTCCCAGGCTTGGGAATCACCATTATGGTAGCCGCAAGGGTTTGCGCGGCGAAGGGGCAAGCTGAGGATATGGAGTTAAAGGTCTTAGTCAGGAAGGGCGTCAGTTCCAAAGCAAATTGCTTATAGAAGTTGGCCAGGAATCCATCCCGACCGGGGCTCTTACCATTGGCCAGACTCTTAACCACAGTGACCTCTTGTTCGCTAAAAGGGTCATCTAGCATGAGAGAGTCCACATGGTTCAATGGGGGGAGAGGGGTGCCATCAACATAGTTGTCCACTTTCGCTTGGAAATTTGTTGGGGACATGTCCGCCACTGGGCCACCTAGGTTGTATAACCCGTCATAATAATCTCGGAATACATCCGCTATTTCATGAGGTTTGTGTGCTGAATGTCCAGATGGTGATTTAATGGTAGGGATAAATGTAGAGGGAGGTTGAGGATTAAGAAATCTAGCCAGAGCTCTGCCTGGCTTGTTAGAGAATTCGTACATAAATCTCCTACCTCTATCTCGATGACGGGCAGACGCTGCATCTAAGAGGGCTCCCAAGTCTAGTCTAGCCTTGAGCAAGTCTGTTAAAATCTGAGGGTCATGAGTCCATTTATGTGTCTGTTCTAGGTGTTGAATGGAAGTCAGTAATCTGTCTATTGCGCAGGCTCTATCTCTTTTAAGTCTGGTTCCCTGTTGAATAAAGGTCCCCCGAATCATCCCCTTCAGGGTCTCCCATTGGAGAGGTAAGGGTGTTACGTCATTGGCATGAAATTCGAAGAAGTCTGTGATGGTCTTCCTGATGGCTAACTGACACGTCTGATCTTTTAATAAGTGTGGATTTAAAGACCATAACCATTCCCCGGGGCGTAGGTCTGTCAAAAGGAGAGAAAGTGACACCGAGGCATGATCGGACCATACCATAGGGTCTATAGTACAGGCCGGGTCATGTGAGAGTAGGTGGTGACTAATAAAAAAAGGTCTATTCTACTGTACATATCATGGACAGGAGAATAGAAAGTGTAGTCCCGTGTTTTAGGGTGTAGGGTACGCCAGACGTCGATGAGCCTCAAGTCTAGTAATTTACTCCTGAGACCTCGCAGTTTCACTGCAGAAACAGAAGACCTACCCAAGGAGGAGTCAACAGCCCGATCAAAGATGAGATTGAAATCTCCTCCAAGAATCAGGGAGCCTTCAGCGAATTCAGAGAGAGTGTTCAGGTATTTTTGGCAAATCCTGGCCGGGTCCTGGTTGGGGAGATAAAGATTAGCAATGGTAAATAACTTGGTACAGATCTTAAGTTTGATAAAAATGAATCGCCCCTCTGGGTCAGGCTTAACTGATAAAACCTGAGCTGGGAGAGATTTATGTAGAGCGATGCTAACTCCCTTGGATTTTGCGACTGAATTGGTACTATGAAACCAGGAAGTATAATATCTATGCTTAAATGCGGGAATGTGGTCTGTTTTAAAATGGGTCTCCTGAAGCAGTAGAATATGGATTATTTTTTTATGCATGTTATAGAGGATCTTGGATCTCTTCTCTGGTACATTAAATCCTCTAACATTTAGAGAGCATAAGTTGAGGTTCGACATCGTAGAAGCACTATCCTCTGGGCACCCAAGGGAAAAGTGAGAAGATGGGGAGGGAGAAGAAAGAAACTAAGATTAAATTAAAAAAGAAAGCAGAGAAAGTAGTAGAACGGAAAAAGAGATCAGAATAATAAAGACTAATATCAAAACTTGTCTTTACTTAGCCTCTTGAGTCCTAGCTCAAAAGGCAATCAAAACCGAGAGAATTCTCGTAACCAGTCTTCTAGGAACACACCCTAATGTGGGAGGTGACTGAAAACTATGTCACCTGAGAAACGGCTGCTACACCACCTAACTAGATAATACCAAAAAAGGGCAGAAAAAAAAAAAAAAAAAAAAATCACATATGGTCATTCACCCGACCAAATTAGAAGTAGCATATATAACAGCTAACAACTCAGGCTCAGTAAATAAATCACATCAACAAAGTAAAGAATGTGGCAAGAGAGGTAAAGATAAACTCCCGCCTCTAACTCACATCCCGTGAGATTTTTAGGAGAGGTACATATACCCAGGGGGGTTCAAGTACACCAACCCAGCATTAGAGCATGCCGAGAGGGGGGGACAGAGAATCCCAACATTATTAGAATTGGTGATGCCCGGGGGGGGGGGGGGGGGAGGGGGGAGAGAGAGAAAAAAAAAAAAAAGGGGGGGGGCAGATATTGGGCAATATTGGTTAGGTATCAGAGTAGGCCATGATAACCCTAACTCCTTTCTCGAACAACACTTATCACCCAGAAGTCCCGAGAGTTCAAGTCTCCGCCGATGAGGTTCTCGGCGACTTCTGAGGTCTTTGTCACTGAGTACGGTGTTGATCAAAGGGGAAGGAACCGCCACGACGGGCCACTCTCTGGGGTGGAGGTGTAGTATATGGCCAGTCCAGTAACTTTATCCCAGGGAGATCCAGAGCCGACAGAAAATCTGGCAGGTCAGCCGGAGATCTCAAGATTTTCAGATTGGGACCCTTCCTGACTTGTAGTTGAAAAGGATAGCCCCAGGAATAAGCAATATTGTTGTTGCGTAGAACCTCCAGCAGGGGTCTCAGGGCTCTTCTTTTTGCAAGTGTGGATCGGGAAAGATCCGCTAGAAGTTGGATGGGAGTTCCTTTAAAATCAAGGGTACCTTTATCTCTTGCTTTTCTCATAATATGCTCCTTGATCTGGAAGAAGTGTACCCTGCAAATAATGTCCCTTGGCCTCTCTGGATCCGGGTTTCTGGGCCCCAGTGCCCGGTGTGCTCTGTCCATTTCAATGCGTGTTTCAAGGGGACGTTCCAACAAGGAGTTAAACATCCTCTGCAGTGTAGAGATCAGATCCTGAGGCCCAACTGACTCTGGTAAACCACGAATTCGTATATTATTTCGTCTGTTGCGGTTTTCAGCATCTTCCATCATGTCAAACAAGAGGTGGATCTGTTGAGCCTGCTGATCTATAAGCTGCTGTTGTGAACTTTGCTGAGAGTATAAATCCTGGGTTGACGATTCAAGGGCCCGCACGGAGTTAGTCAGTGATGACATATCCTCCTTCAAGGAGCGAATTTCCGTTTTACAAACAGCCTCCAGGCGGGCAATGTATCCCTCCATATCCATTTTGGTTGGCATAGCATTGATTTGGTCTCTTAGAGCTGACATTTCTGAGCCTTGTTCATCCCCATAATGTTGCAGGGGAGTAGCTGTATTCTCCCTTCCACGGCAGGGGAGGGTAAGCAAGCTCTGCTCAATGGCCTCTCCTGAGCCAGCTGCTGGGGCCTGTGAGTGTTGTGGGGCAGGGAACGACCGCGGGGTGCTTGGTGTGCTGGAGCAGTCAGGGAGGGAGGCAGAAGATCCCCTGCCCTGTGAGGACCCAGAGGGAGAAGCGCGCCCTGCAGTCATATTCCCACTGCTCACCCCTCCCCCATCATCCACCACAGGCCGGTCTCCGGCGTCTCTCCCAGAAGTCATCCCTCCAGAGGTCTGCGGTGTCGGGTCAGTCAGTAACTTTCCACCCGGCTGTTGTGCAGAGCGGGCGGGGGAAGCAGGAGAGCGCTCAGGCTGTGTCAGCCGGGTCGCAGCAGCACGTGTCCCGGTCGCCATTACAGGCCTGGGAGGACGCTGGGACTCGGTCAGGAATGGCACGATACCTTGCCGCCCGCGGCTGGAAGTCCCTCTGGCAGGTGTCTGCGACCTGAGACCCACTTTCCCTCTCATCTGGTTCCGGTAAGCTTCTTTAATCGCTGGTGGATGGTGGTGTTTGCAGCCGTTGGTGAGGAGCTCTTACAGTGTGCTTCCTGTCGGCTCCATGTCCAGGCCACGCCCCCCCACTGCGTGCTAATTTCAATAAATATTATTATTTATATAGCGCCAATGTATTCCACAGCACTTTACAATTTAGAGGGGACATGTACAAACAAATTCAGACATTACAGAATAACACAACCAAGATGAGAAAGGCGCTGCTCAGAAGCTCCAATCTATGAGGAAATAGGGGAGGCACAAAGGGCGAATGGTAAAAAGTGCTGGTTTTGTATGGTCCGGCCATCAATATAATAGATAGGGGATTCAAATAACGCTGTATGAACCGGTCTCCAGCCAGTATGTGTACAAGACTGATATAGATGGAGTGTAAAGAGTGTGTGAAAGGGCGGTAGATATGAGTGGTACAAGTTTTTATATAATGGACATTTGTAGAATTCTTAGAGAAAATATCTTTCAGGCTCTTGAAGGTAAAATATCCGACGTTTATATAATATTTACTGTTCTTTTTTTTTGATAACCACATTTTGAGGCATTTAGAAAAGCTCCTGTGGGTGGGCTCCCTACCCCCCATGTACTCACTGTGGATAATACTAATCTCCCGCTTTTCTTACAATTACCCTGTGCTAAACATTAAATTAAAAAGTGAATTATTACTGTCACAGATATTAAAGAGGGACTCGTCATACAAAGAGGATTCAGATTTCTATTGTTATTTGTTGCTGAGTGTTATGAACGTAAACACTCTTACACACAGGTAACGGAAAATGGGAGAACCTCCTACAGATAGAACTCGCGCCCGCACCGATCTGGTCCTTGTACAGACTGGAAAGACACTAGCCGCACAAGTAAAAACACCACCTTTCACCTAACTCCCTAAAAAGCCATTGAGGAGTTTCTTATACCTCCTGTAGGATCAGAGTGGAGGCCGCAAAATGCTACCTACAACAGAAGAGGAAGAAGTGCAGGATGACACAAAAACTCAGAGTGAGAAAATAAAAGCATGTTCATATAAAGAATAAGTGCTGGTCTAAAACCCATGCCGGCGACCTCACATTCTCCTGCTTCCCTTCCCCAGTGTGGTTGTTGGTTCCTTCACCTGTCCAGGCATCCTGCTGCTGTGGCCCCTTCTCTGCCCCATGCTGCAGCTCCACAGAGTATCTGCACTCCTACCAGGATCCTGGCCCCAGAACGTAGGGCAGGCTGGCGGCCACAACCCCTTTCTTAAAGGGCCAGTGTCCTCCTAACATAGAAGTCCCTCCCAGGTCAGCTGGAAGGCCGTAGGTATTAAAGGCAACTCTGGCATTTCAGAAGTTGCCTGGGCAATGAGTTACACATAGACTCATTGCTGTTGCCAGGTTCACTAGCACTGTGCTGCTGCTGTTTAAATTGTGGTAGTTCTGTTGCTTGTTCCTGTCTCTATTACAGAGTGTCGCTACCATTATATCTACCTGCTGCCGCTTTGAGCCACCACCTCGGCCGCCTTCCACGATACCTGCTGCCAATAAGTATCACCACCATCTGCTGCCATTCATCCCGGACAGAGCCTCTATACCTGCTGCCGTTTTCATCTATCACCAATGACTGTTGCTTTCGTACCCCTCGGGCCAGCTAACGCAACACCAGTCTCCCAAGTAGCACCCGGACCAATCCCTGCAGCGTAACACCTCAAGCATTAGGAGCTCTGGAGAAAACTAGGCTTAAGTCCGTAATCAAGCCTCTCCGGGTTTTTGTGTGTTGTGTCCCAGTGGGTTTACTAAAATCCCTGCTCGCCCGGCGAGCATAATAGCTGGAAAGTAAAATAAACCACCACACAGCAGAAACTAGTGTTTACCCACAAGGTGAACCCCTAAACTGAAGGGCTGGAACTTATAGAAACAAGTCCACCTAGAGATGTATCCAGCAAGCAAGTTCAGAGAAAGGTAAACATATATAACCCAACCCAGAATGTGATAGGGCAGACCAAAATGGGAAAATGAGAAACACCTGGAGAACAGATAATCAAAAAGGAACAACAAAGACAATAAGAACCATCAGCATGAGAACAAGGAAGAAAAGGCTATAGCCCAACAGACAGAAGAACCGACCATGCAACAACAAGTCACCAGATTGAATAGTATATTGTTTTATCCTTTCATTCTTTTTTGTTTATTTATTCTATAGGAGTGAAGATGGATTGTCCTAGTAAAGATCAACTTACTTTACTTATTATTTACAAGGGAAATTATTGATAAGAACTAGCTGAAAGGAAAAAATTAATTGTATTTTATCGTGTTTAAGTGTCTATTGCTTAAATTTAAGTATGTAAATATAAAGGAAAAATTGAAGAAAAAAGAAATTCACACTTTGCTCTTAGTGCACATGGAATATTGATTTATCATAAAAGCAAGACCTACCATATGGATTATATATTGATTTTCTCTGTTGTCTGCACATTCTATCTACACTGTAATTTGGCCTTGCAAATTAGAGACCTGGGCAGGTAATGTTCATCAAATTCTAATTCCAGAGGGTTGGATGGATCCTCTGGGCAGTAAGCTCTAGCCAAAACCAGTCTCACTACAACCATTTACAATGCCTACAGTACAGGGGACAGTTTGGGTGGAGGAGCATGTAGTGATTTAGCAGGAGAATTCTGACCACTTGCTTGTGACATGGCCGGACTACACCGCAGATAAAACAGCCACAGACTGAGACTGAGAAGAATCTGTGGCTTCTCTGCATTCAGTGGTTACTACTCACCTGGGCGGTTATCTGTAGAAATCTCCTCTTTATACCGCTCATCTTCCCTCACATATGTCTCTGTAGTATTAATATGGGTCAGATCTTTACCCTGAAACAAATAATGTAAAAGTCACAGACAGATGGAGAAGTCACATCTATGATCAGCTCTAATCCTGCCATCTCCACCAATCTCATTACACAAGTATAAAACATATAATACTGGAAGATAAAACAAGACTGAACACAAGACCTTCACAGCCGTCTACACATCATAGGGAGATTTCATGGCACCTTCTCTCCATCTACCTGATGATCCTGAGGAACATTGGGATCTTCTTGTTTACAGTCCTGTGGAAGAAGAGGATGGGGACATCTCTCTGATATTTTCCTCTCACTGGATAGAACTGGAGGAGACACATACAGGGACTGAATTAATTCTTTACATACAGATAATTATAGGCCGTGTGTATTTAGTCCTGTCTATTACCTGGTGATGTGAGGGGCTGGGGAACCTCCATCATGACGTCCTTGTACAGATCTTTGTGTCCTTCTAAATACTCCCACTCCTCCATGGAGAAATAGACTGTGACATCCTGACACCTTATAGAAACCTGACACATACAATGATACCGTCATCACCCCGATCCCTTCATAGCGTTACTGTATAATGTCCCAGCATTCCCAGCAGTGTCACCTCTCCAGTCAGCAGCTCAATCATCTTGTAGGTGAGTTCTAGGATCTTCTGATCATTGATGTCCTCATGTTTCTGGGGGTGAGGTGGAGGCCCTGTGATTGGGCTCAGGGGTCTTCCCCCTCCCTCAGACACAGGGTCCTGACAGCGATCACTAGAGGTCTTCTTCACTACTGTGTAATCCTGGTTATGGAGAGACACATTAATAAATCTCACTACAGACATTTCCAGAGTCCTCACCTCTCCAGTTCTGTCCATCTGTTATTCCCATAGATAAGAATGATGTAATGTGACGTCATCAGAAGCTCTCACCTCTCCAGTAAGCCGGAAGAGGATCTCTAGAGTGAGGTGTAATATCCTCTCCGCCATCTTCTCCCTGTCCATATCCATCCTTGATGGGTCAATCAGGACAATTCTCTTATATAGAAGATCTCCACTGACAGGATCCGAAATTGTAGGGACCTGAATGAGAAGATATAAACCGATGTTCTCCATGATCTATTATTACATGATGGTGATTGGAGAGCAAAAAAAGGGGAAAATACCACGGTATCGGCCGCGCTACTGAGAAGAAGGTAGTGATAAGATTATTGATGAAGATTTATTAAGGATTAATATGCCACTATGCGTTACGGGGGTACATCCTCCCCCTTCCTCAGGTAGCCGGTTACACAGAGCAGGTATCTCGCTATCTGGCATCGAGTGTTGTCATTGTATTCAATTTGTGTGAATCAGCTCACCATGCAAAAGGCTCAATCTCGATTCCGTCCTGGAGCACGGACAGGCACTGCCACGGCCCGGTAAATGTAAGAAGAAAGGATGTCCAGCTCTTCAGACAAAGAATCACGTCTTTATTTCATCATGCAGATACAGAGAATGACATGACCATCACTACGCGTTTCAGGTGAAAACACTCACCCTTAATCATGATGCTGGGAAGACGGCGCTACAGAGTTTATATGCAAATGCTGATTAGTGGAACAGATGTTTAAATCACTTGAGCACCTTACATACTTGAGAATAAAGTTACCATGAAAATTATTACATACATATAAGATAAAATACAATACAAATATCAATGGTTTTCTGGACTAGATTAAGAATGTGTATAAATTCTGATACATTAATTATAGTGGATCAATGTGAATGTGCAGGTATAACATTTACAAGTGAATGAGCATAAGATATGCGCAAATACATTACTTTACAAGTATAAATGAATCTGCACATATATGAAGATGCACACAAGAAATTTTTTTATATATTATTTTTTTTAAATATTCTTTATTTTATTATTATATTTTTTATTATTTTTTTTATATTATTATTGTATGCATACATGCACATATGTGTGTGCATAAATGCATACATTTACTTTCTTCATTAATGCTCGATTGTAACACAACATGCAATCTTTCCAATTAAACATGAAAGTTTACTTAGAATTGTATCTTCATGTTCCCCCCATGTGCTATTAAAAAATTCATGCTACCTTTGAGCAAAATTTTGGGTGCAAATGACCAAAATTGCCTAAAATAACCCACATTTTATGCCAATACTATACTCTCATGAATTAATATTCCAAATAGAAAGACTAATTTTTAATTTTATAGGAAATGATTTCTTTGTTTGTTTAATGAAACTTTAATTTAAGGTGGATTTTCAACAATGCACTGTGAATTTTCTGGATTTGCGAATGACGGGCCTTAGCACTGGGCAAATTGAAACATGTACTCACAGAAAAAAAGTATCGGGAAATACGATTTTGCATGCAGCAAGCCATCATCCGTCACACACTATTAAGGCCATACCAGTAGGGGAAACGCAACGTGCATATAGAAATTGTAACTCTCAAAAAACTCTACAAACTGAAGTAAACACCATTAATTCTAGACTTAAAAAAAGAGGTTATAAAAACTGGATGCTTAGTAGAGCACAAAAAATTGTAAAATCCAAAAACACCTCAATAAAAACTGCCACCCAGATTTTACCTAAAGACCATTCCACTGCCAACCCAATCATCACTTTAGCATTACAATACAGTAATCAGTTTGTGGATATACGAAAAATCTTTTTCCGCAATCTGAGTATTTTAAAAACAGATACAACTTTAAAAAAAATTCTTAACAACAATTGCAGAGTAGTTGCCAAAAGAGCAAAATCACTGGGTGACAAATTATCCCCGAGTGACATTAAGGCTATGTGCGCACAGTGCGTTTTTCGCTGCGTTTTTGCGCGTTTTTCGGGTGCGTTTTTGGCCTCAAAACTGCAGGACTTTGCTTCCCCAGCAAAGTCTATGAGTTTTCATTTTTGCTGTCCACACACATCTGTTTTTTTTACCTGCGCTTTTGAGTCAGTTCTTTCCTGCGTTTTTCTGCGTTTTCCGCCCATGCAATGCATTTGAAAAATGCAGCAAAACGCAGAGATCAAAAACGCAGCAAAACGCAGCCAAAAACGCACCAAATCGCGGCAAAAACGCATGCGTTTTTTTATGCGTTTTTTCGACGCAGGTGCGTTTTTGTGCGTTTTTAGCGGCCAAAAACGCAGCGTCAAAAAGACGCAGTGTGCGCACATAGCCTTACAATAAAAAACCAAATCTCCCAGGCACCAATTGGTTGTCTTTAAAGGGTTCTTACCAATGTGCGAGAAAACAGTGTAAACTATGTCCATTGACTCCTAGAAAAACCACATCCTTTGTTAACAGCAATGCTAATAGCAGCTATGTAATAAAAACTTTCATTAACTGCAGAAGCACATACATAGTTTACCTGGCAGAATGCACAACTTGCAAATTAAAATATATTGGAAGCACAAAACGGGAACTTCACATACGCATAAAAGAACATTTATATGATATAACACACAAAAAAACTTCTAGAGGCACATCCCAGTTATCTAAACACTTCATCAATAAACATCAGGGCACGATTGACACCCTGCAGGTATATGGTATAGAGAGGGTACATAGGTCGCATAGAGGGGGTAACATGGAAAAACTTTTGCGTAAAAGAGAGGCCTGGTGGATATTCAAACTGGGAACCACTTTTCCCCATGGTTTGAATCTCCGCAGAGATCTCATGATTTTTTATTAATAATAAACAGTGAAGGTCTGTTTTGGTACTACACTGTGACGAAAAATCTTTGCACCTCATAATATTCACTGGTAATTACAAATTTATCAATACTGATTTGATGCATGCGCATTAAATCTGAAAAATACCTATTGATAATTAACTATCTGCAACATAAGAACTCATCCCCAAACATTGTGACCCATAACTTTAGCTCACATTATGTGCGGCCCATGTGATTTCTATTTGCTTTTTTCGTTCAGCCATGATGCGATTTTCTTTGCTTTGTCTGTGGCGCATGGATTCTCTCATATTGACTTGAACACATGTTAGCCGCAGAATGCGTTCAAGTTCCCTTTTGAAATTACTTGTATTTAATTCTAAAATGCCGAAATTAGAAATGAATGTATTGCAGATTTAACTGTGGCTTTTTTAGAGTTTGGTCCTTCTGTTAGTATTAATAAGCAGACAGCTATAACTCACAATATGATTTGGTGGCCTCCGCCTCAATATAACATACATCTCAATTTGTTCACTTGAGTATAGCCTAATTAATAAACCGGGGGGAGAGGGAAAAAAAGTTTCATTAACCCTTTCACGACCGGCCGATTTTTCGCTTTCCGTTTTTTTTTTTCGCCATTCTTTTTCTGAGAGATGTAACTTTTTTATTTTTCAGTCAATATGGTCATGTGAGGGCTCATTTTTTGCGGAACGAGCTGTACTTTTAAATGAAATCATCAGTTTTACCATATTGTGTACTAGAAAATGGCAAAAAAATTCCAAATGCTGAAAAATTGCAAAAAAAGTGCGATAGCACTATAGTTTTTGAGATATTTTATTCACTGTGTTCACTATATGGTAAAACTGATGTGTGGGTGTGATGCCTCAGGTCAGTGCGAGTTCGTAGACACCAAACATGTATAGGTTTACTTTTATATAAGGGGTTAAAAAAAAATCGGAAGTTTGTCCGAAAAAAGTGGCGCACGTTTTACGCCATATTCCGTGACCCGTAGCGTTCTCATTTTTCGGGATCTTGGGCTCAATGACGGCTTATTTTTTGCGTCTCGAGCTGACGTTTTTAACGGTACCATTTTTGCGCAGATGCTACGTTTTGATCGCCTCTTATTGCATTTTGCGCAAAAGTTGTGGCGACAAAAAAACGTCGTTTTGGCGTTTGGAATTTTTTTGCCGCTACGCCGTTTACTGATCAGATTAATTGATTTTATATTTTGATAGATCGGGCGTTTCTGAACGCGGCGATACCAAATGTGTGTATATTTTTTATTTTTTTAACCCTTTAATTTTCAATGGGGCGAATGGGGGGTGATTTGAACTTTTAGGTTTTTTTGTTTTTTTTTAATTTTTTAAAACTTATTTTTTTACTTTTTTTTTTTATTTTACTAGTCCCCCTAGGGGGCTATTGCGATCAGCATTCCGATCGCTCTGCAGTATCTGCTGATCACAGCTGGAAGGCTGTAAACAGCAGATACGCTGTCTTTCTCTTTTGCTGTGCCCCGGGCACAGCGAAAGTGAAACCAATTCATGTGTAGTACAGGAGTCATCACATGACCCTGTACTACCATGACAACTATCGGGAGTCACGTGATCGCGTCACGTGACTTCCGGTTTCGGCGGTAAGTAAAACTTTACCGCGATTGCGCTTATAATGGCGCTGTCATGTATTGACAGCGCCATTATAAGGGGTTAATCGGCACGAGCAGATAACGATTCTGCTCGTGCCTAGCAGGCACACATCTCAGCTGTGAAAATCAGCTGAGATGTGTGCCGATCGCGGCATGCTGCCGCCGGAGGACCGCGGGCAGTAAGATTATGTCATTTAGGACGTAATTTTACGGCCCGCGGTCGTTAAGGGGTTAAACAAACAAAGAAATCCTTTCCTATAAAATTAAAAATTAGTCTTTCTATTTGGAATATTAATTCATGAGAGTATAGTATTGGCATAAAATGCGGGTTATTTTAGGCAATTTTGGTCATTTGCACCCAAAATTTTGTTCAAAGGTAGCATGAATTTTTTAATAGCACATGGGGGGGAACATGAAGATACAATTCTAAGTAAACTTTCATGTTTAATTGGAAAGATTGCATGTTGTGTTACAATCGAGCATTAATGAAGAAAGTAAATGTATGCATTTATGCACACACATATGTGCATGTATGCATACAATAATAATATAAAAAAATAATAAAAAAATATAATAATAAAATATTTAAAAAAAATAATATATAAAAAAATTTCTTGTGTGCATCTTCATATATGTGCAGATTCATTTATACTTGTAAAGTAATGTATTTGCGCATATCTTATGCTTATTCACTTGTAAATGTTATACCTGCACATTCACATTGATGCACTATAATTAATGTATCAGAATTTATACACATTCTTAATCTAGTCCAGAAAACCATTGATATTTGTATTGTATTTTATCTTATATGTATGTAATAATTTTCATGGTAACTTTATTCTCAAGTATGTAAGGTGCTCAAGTGATTTAAACATCTGTTCCACTAATCAGCATTTGCATATAAACTCTGTAGCGCCGTCTTCCCAGCATCATGATTAAGGGTGAGTGTTTTCACCTGATGGTCATGTCATTCACTGTGTCTGCATGATGAAATAAAGACGTTGTCATTGTACACAGAGATATAATAATACCGCCATGTTGTATGATGGCACTAATGAGCGCTGCTAAAGGCAAATCTCAGGTTTAGGAATGAGAAATACCCCTCATTATACGGAGGACAAACTCCCTGCACAATGTTGGTGAAATCCCCCCATAACGGCCTCATTATCCTCTATTATCCTCTACATCTGCTGTGCGGGGATTATCTCATGTCCCGGGTTCTACATAAAGTGTAATAGGAAGCGAGGATTTATTATTATTATTATTATTATTATTATCATCCCCAGTAATGGGGAATCTCCACATACCTCCTCCTGCAGAGCCGCACACTAGAGATATGGCTGCTCTGTGCTTACAGGACCTGTGATGATGTCACATGGAGGGGAGGAGTCAGGGGTCACATGATCAGCTCCTCAGTGTATGCAGGACTCTGCTGTGCTGGGTGTCATGGTGCTGGATGAGGGGAGGGTTATGTGTGGGGTCAGGAGGGGTTTACCGTGTGGATGTAGCAGAGCCGTGTGTGTACGAGGTGTACGGAGCGGAGCCGTGTGTGTACAAGGTGTACGGAGCAGAGCTGTGTGTGTACGAGGTGTAGGGAGCGGAGCCGTGTGTGTGTACGAGGTGTACGGAGCGGAGCCGTGTGTGTACGAGGTGTACGGAGCAGAGCCGTGTGTGTACGAGGTGTACGGAGCGGAGCCGTGTGTGTACAAGGTGTACGGAGCAGAGCTGTGTGTGTACGAGGTGTACGGAGCGGAGCCGTGGGTGTACGGAGCGGAGCCGTGTGTGTACGAGGTGTACGGAGCGGAGCCGTGTGTGTATGAGGTGTACGGAGCGGAGCCGTGTGTGTACGAGGTGTACGGAGCGGAGCCGTGTGTGTACGAGGTGTACGGAGCAGAGCCGTGTGTGTACGAGGTGTACGGAGCGGAGCCGTGTGTGTACAAGTGTTGAGGAGAGCCATAAGATGAAATACTTAATTAACCTCTGGACATAGAGCACTGTGAGAAGTGTGTTCAATGAAATTAATTTTCTATACATAAGCCAGTCAGTTTTCAGAGGAACCCAAAATGGCCTCCGATGATATCACAGACCAAACCATCAGCATGGATCCACCAGATGACGTCCCTCCCATCACCATCACCATGGATTCATTCACTGAAGTCAGACCCGCCCATGAATAGTAACACAGATCTCCCCATTGGCTAGCCCATGAACTGTCCCACTAAATGGGCATATCTGAACTCGTGTACGCCCCTAGCCTATATAAAGAGGACGCATCCTCTGTACTCTCTCTGTTTGGTGACGCAGTAGCGATGTCTTATGTGTGACACCCACCAGTGATCAGGCCCCTGCTGTGAGATCTCTAGTCGTTACAGAATGGACCAGGCCATTTTCTTCAAAGGTGATGTCCTCCTGGGCAGGACGCATCGCTATGTTTGACACTGTGTGACAGGGTCACAGTGACTGCTGAGATCGTTATACTACTGCGACCTGTATTGTTCCTGAGTCGTTGGTAAGATCTGACTGTGTGACATCTCACCTGCGACCTCCCAGCGACTTACCTGCGATCCCTATCAGGTCACATCGTTTTCAGGATCGCTGTGTGTGACTGGGCCTTTAGTCCTATCTATTGTTTTATTATCAAAAGGCCAAGAGAAGGAAGAGTGGAAAAAAAAGGGCTTTCTGCATTTAATTCATTGTAAATTATATTGGAAAAAGGTCATTGACAATAGTTTTTTTATTTTACTAATTTAATCCAAAATGAATAAAAGTTAACTGTGGATATGTTTAGATTTATTGATAGATATTCGAGCATATTAGTCTGTTATCCAGAGGTTGTATTACGTTATTATTGTTGTTAATAATAATAATAATAATAATATAATTTTTATTAATAATTTATTTATTAATAATTACAATAATTTGGTTTAAGGTATGTGGATGATTTATGGAATTCTGTGTTTGATATTTAATGTATTGAATAATCTGCTTTCTTTTTATAGAATGAAAGATTGTAATGCAGATTTCTGTGGTTCAAGCGAAGGTTGAAAAGTCAATGAAATGGATTTCCATTATAAGATTATACATAGCATAATATTTCTGGTGTTCCCGGTTAGGTACAATCTACACATTGTGACTTTTATGCCTAAATGTAGAGCTCCGGGGCCACACATTTTTTTTAATCTAATTATGTTTTGGATAATAGATTCAAAAAGGGGGGGGGGAAGATGATGTGGAAAGTCACACCTATTTTTAAGGTTTTAATTTGTTCATTGATTACCGTATTTTTCGCTTTATAAGACGCACTTTTGTTCCCCCAAATTTTGGGGGAAAGTAGGGGGTGCGTCTTATAAACCGAATATATGGATTATATACTGCAGGGTCCAGGGGAGGTGGGGGCCGCTTTGGAGCGGTGCTGGGGGCTGCTGGGGGGGCTGGTGAAGTTGAGGGAGGGAATCTTTTTTCTCCTGCTCCCACTCATATAATATGCAAAGCCGCTGTCCATAGCTGTGGTGCTGAAACCGCACCGTGGCGATGGGCTGGGGGAGCGGCGCATATTATATGTGCCTGTGCTTCCCTTTGATCGCACATGCACCCCTGTGTTAGCTATGGCCCCCATGCTCCTGCCCATAGTAAAATAAAAAACTCTTTACCCCCTCCAGCGTGTCTCCCTCCTGGTGCTGTGATCAGGCACGCAGAGATTTCACTCTGCTGTGCCGATCACATGACCAGACCGTGAACCAGGAAATGCAGGCAGGAGGCTGGAGATCAACCCTGAGGAGGGGGACACGAGGGAGCACAGTGCTGGAGAAGGTAAGGAAAGAGTTTATTTTACTAAAAGCAGCAGCCTGGGGGCCGTGTGTGTCAGCCGCAGGGGGGCCGTGTGTGTCAGCCACAGGTGGGCCGTGTGTGGCGGCCACAGGGGGGGGCATGTGTGGCAGCCACAGGGGGGCCGTGTGTGGCAGCAACACTGGGGCCGTGTGTGGCAGCCACAGGGGGGGCCGTGTGTGGCAGCCACAGGGGGGCCGAGTGTGGCAGCCACAGGGGAAGCCGTGTGTGGCAGCCACAGGGGGGGCCGTGTGTGGCAGCCACAGGGGGGGCCGTGTGTGGCAGCCACAGGGGGGCCGTGTGTGGCAGCCACAGGGGGGCAGTGTGTGGCAGCCACAGGGGGGCAGTGTGTGGCAGCCACAGGGTGGGCAGTGTGTGGCAGCCACAGGGGGCGTGTGCCAGCACAAGGGGGCTATATTCAATATAAGGTGGCCATATCCAGATTAAGGGGGGGGCTAATTTTAGGATGGGGGGGCTATGAGGGACATATACCCTATATGATTTGTTAGACAGACACTGGCATTATAAGACGGACGCCATTTATTAAAAAAAAAATCTCTATTCCTTCACCAAATTTGGGGGTGCATCTTATAATCCGGTGCGTCTTATAAAGCGGAAAAATACGGTAAGTTTTTCTATTAAGTTGTCTTTATATTTTTATCTGTGAGGAGGATACAGCAGACATACATATATCTCATGATTGCTCTGCTGTAACAAGAATTGTCAGGTTTTGAACATGTCTCAGATGAGCCCATTGCTAATGCAGATTTTGAGTTTTTCCATAGATGGATCCAGATACCAAGATGCTGGTTGATTCTACGCTGGATATGCTGAGGTTACGCAACATGAGGTAATAAAAATCGAACCACTCACTCCTCTCCCATCGGAATAGGAGAACGAGATGAAGATTTGCGATCGCTGCGGTTCGTAGAGCGGAGGGGGGTAAGATAGTCAAATGTGGATTGTGACGTGATAAACCTATAAAGACCGTAGAGTGGGTGTGAGTCCAGACGGAGGCTCTCCTGTTATCAAAGGAGTCGGTGACTGATGGAGCTGGATGAGATGCTCGCACAGGTGCAGACAACAAAGAAGCAGTGAACGGGCCTAGAGTTGAGAGTCCTTTACCAATGCAGACCAGTACCAGTACCTCGGTGGCTCCTGTCACGTCTGTGACATTGGTCACTACTTGTGTTTTTAAATCCCTACAGAAACAAGTGATTCAGCAAGGAACGGAGTGTGAGACGCAGGGAGCCAGCAGACTGAGGAAGGTCTGTGGATAAAGGGCGGTAAGCTTTCTCTGCCATGAGCACTCTACTCAATAATGGCCCAGATAACACATGTGACAAAGGTGTTGGGATGGACAAGATATGGGCGGCACCACTGCTCAGTACCCAGGTGGCCAGACTCACCCAGTTTTGTAAGATGTGTGCCTATTAAGGTAGAAAAACTGTAAAGACCTTGTAGCAACACCCCCCTCATCCGCTCTACTGCTCCAGTGATTGCAGATTAGTGATATACATTTACTATGAGTAGTTTTATGTGTTTTGTGCATGTTGTGTGAATTTCTTTTCAGGCCTGCTCTGAAACATATCCAGTATGGAAAACATTACTGCTGAAAAACTCATGATGCTGGTGGTATGTAAAAATGGAGTTCCTAAAAAGTGGTAAAAGTACATATTCTAAAGCAGAGGTCATTATAGAGATCTTACAGTACCTGGGGATACCCCTGATGAACCCCTGTCTGCCACTGTGAAGAGGGGAGGAACAGATTGGGCTTCTTTCATGCTAAGTGTCTGACATATATGCGTTTATTTTATTAGCCTGAGTGTGAATTGGACAGTGGAGGGTCTGTGATTGGACGAGATCTCCTCATGACTTTACCTGGCCTTATTATTATTATATTTATACAGTGGGTAAATGTTATACATGTGAGATATTTAATTTATTTTAGGGGTTGGTCCTTGAATTTGCTGTATCATCTTGATTTAAGCTACCAAACAGCTATGTAAAATACAGAGTTTGAATATTTAATCTTTGGGAATGAATTGGATATATAATTGCATATTGACACCTCTTTATCCTCTGTATCTCACGGTTTCTATATTCCCTCACTGACATTAGCAGCACATATTAGCTTAGTAGTGTTAGGGATAGGGAGGGTGAGCCGTCGGTGAGCGGGGGCGCCAATTCACCTTATAGGGTGCCGACCTCCGCTGCGAAGTAGGGAGAGATTAGGGGTTTTGCCCCAATCCCGGCCCCCTCCTTTATTGAAATATCTAATTGTGTTTATAGTCACATGGGTGTATGTTGTTTGGAATTTTAATGATTATAACATAAAAATGTAACGATCCACAAGATAACGGTGAACGCTGGCAAATCATGTAACAAATGTTCGTTTTCCTTTTCCTTAATAATTAGATCTTTATATAAGATATTTTTGGTTTAGCACCTAGAACGTGATTATATTTCTCATAGATACTTTAGATACAGTGTGATATCCTGACCAGTGATGTACAGGCCTTATACAACTGCCTGTATAGTGTGTTAAACATGTGCATCCTTAAATTACAAATCCTAAATCAGTGTCAGGAGCACGTGGTCTCAAGCCAGGAGACTGGGTGATCCTAAAAAGACAAGTTAGAAAGAGCCATGAGTCAGAATCAGTTGGGCCGATCCAGCTTTTCCCAACCACAGCAACTTCCATGTAGCTTGAGGGAAAACCCATCTGGAGATAACAGCTGCTGTAAAGAGTCATCGTACAGGCAGAATGAGGGTCACAACACACATGGTGCTGGATTATCTCACATAGAACCTTATGGAGAATTTCTAGATTGGGGATGATACATGGGAAATTACCATGATAAGGGAACAATGGGTACAGGAACATTATGCAAATAAGGGCTCATGGTGGGGAAACATTATCTGACCTTGACCAACCAATTATTTTAAGGGTTTAAGTGACTTTTTAAGGATAACCTACACTTGTAGGTAACTGGTATTGTCTTATTTGTTGGTATTTGAAGCCGTAAAAGTGCTACTCTGTGTTAATGAAGGTAATCGGATCCATGCGTAAAGGAAATCTTGTTAAAAACCTCTTGGTGGTAGATTATGGACCCAAGACAAGAAGAGATCCATTAAAATTGTGATACACTCAGGTGTATTCAGGTAGAAAAGTCTCGAAGACGTGGACAGCACTCAGATGTTGACTGAGAATCAGTCTTTCAGAAACAGTAATGCTAAAAGCTGCAGCATAATGGTAAGAAGCTTATTCTTGCAATTGCCTTACTCTTTCTAATTGATTAATCTCAAAATCTGGGTGAGCTCCTCAGCATTAAATAGTCTGTTCTAAGGACTGGGACATTACCTGTGCCTCTGTGAACTGTGTGTGCGGGATGTGATCAACTCTCTGATCAACAGTCTGTATCAGTGGGGGCAAAAGCTTAGCATTGCTTGTATAGCGGATAGAAAAATGAAAAAAGTTGCAGTTAAAGCATTAGAGCTGATGTGTTAGAGGACCACGGTAGGGTCAGAAGGTTAATAAAGTATTTAGGGGGGACTGTTGAGGAGAGCCATAAGATGAAATACTTAATTAACCTCTTGACATAGAGCACTGTGAGAAGTGTGTTCAATGAAATGAATTCTCTATACATAAGCCAGTCAGTTTTCAGAGGAACCCAAAATGGCCCCCGATGACATCACAGACCAAACCATCAGCATGGATCCACCAGATGACGTCCCTCCCATCACCATCACCATGGATTCATCCATTGAAGTCAGACCCGCCCATCAACAGCAACACAGATCTCCCCATTGGCTAGCCCATGAACTGTCCCACTAAATGGGCATATCTTAACTTGTATACGCCCCTAGCCTATATAAAAAGGACGCATCCTCTGTACTCTCTCTGTTTGGTGACATCTTTTTTGTGATCAAGAAGAGATTTCACATCTGACTGTGTCTGGTGTGATTTCTTTACGCATGCACTTAGTCCACATCAATTAGGCCAGGCAGTAGGCAACTAGTGATCTCTGGTTAAGAGTTCACCCTAACACAAGGTGTACGGAGCATAGCCGTGCGTGTACGAGGTGTACGGAGCAGAGCCGTGCGTGTACAAGGTGTACGGAGCAGAGCCGTGTGTGTACAAGGTGTACGGAGTGGAGCTGTGTGTGTACGAGGTGTACGGAGTGGTGATGTGTGTGAACAACATCTACGGAGCAGAGCCGCGTGTGTACGAGGTGTATGGAGCGGAGCCGTGTGTGCACAAGGTGTACGAAGCAGAGCCGTGTGTGTACGACATCTACGGAGCAGAGTCGTGTGTGTATGACGTGTGGAGCAGAGCCGCATGTGCTGTGTGTGGATGAGGAGACGTGTGTACGATCTGTACAGAGCAGATTAGTGTGTGATCGACATCTACGGAGCAAAACTGTGTGTGTACAATGTATGTGCAGCAGAGCCGCATGTGCTGTGTTTATGTGATGAGCCATGTGTGTACGATGTGTACAGAGCAGAGCTGTGTGTGTATGATGTGTGTGGAGCGGAACCATCTGTGTACGATGTACAGAGGGAAGTCATGTGTGTACAACCCCTACGGAGCAGAGCCGCGTGTGTACGACGTGTGGAGCAGAGCCGTGTGTGTGGGTTGGTGAGGAGACGTGTGTGTAGGACGTTTATGTAGCGGAGCTGTGTATATTTTTTATTGTGTGTTTCCCCCTTGTCACACCCAGTTTTCCCCTCACTCCCCCATTTCTCTGCCCTGAGCTCAGTCCCAGGGTCTCTCTGTGTTATAGAGTTCCTGGGTCTTCGCAGACGTTTCTCCCATTCTCTTACTTTAGCTGCGGTCAGACAACCGTAGATTTTCTCACGTGATAGAATCAAGTCACTTACACAAAAAATGGTGCTGCAATAACAGTTCTGCAATTACATTTTTCCCTACTGCCATGTGTTCTCGCAGAGGCCTCTGTTCTCTCATTCTACTATCCCAGAGACAGGTAAAACACGGACACTTACTGGATCCCCTCTGCTGTCCCAAGAGAATATTCACCGTCCAAATGACCACTGGTAATTGTGGTATGATATTTTCTATAGGACCAGAGCAATTGTGTTTTACTCTTCGGTCACCTGTCACGAAGATTTTGGGATAGCAGGGAACCGGAAATCCTAAAGTAACCCTCAAGCTAGGTGGCTCTATGCTAGCCCTAACTTCAGAGATACTCCTGATGGTGGAGAGGCCTGAGTCTCCTTTCTGGCCCTGCTCCTGATCAGTCCAGACCAGACCAGAGAGGGACAGGACAGGAGAGTGTTGAAACCCACAGATTACGACAGACAAGGGAAAACCAAAATTGTCACACAGCACTCACACACAAAAGGTAAAGAAAATAAGAGATTCAGGAGGAAAAATGAGCAGGAGGGAAGCTACAAAACTTCAGGGGTAAACTCCACAACCTTTCCAAGCAATAAGCACAACTTTCACCAGAGACTGGGACACCATACCTCACAGGCTAACATAGAATAAACTATAGCTGGCATGGGTAGAAGGATTCAAGCAGGATAAATAGGAGGGGAGCAGATGTGATAGGTCTCCCCACAACATGTGATTAAAGGAGCAAGCACACCAGCAAAGATTAAACCTATGTATCAGCACACAGCAGTCAACGCCCAAGTCTGCCTGTGTTGATCCCAAACACCAGAGAAACCATCGAGCGGAGTATCAGAATCTGAACAGAGCCCAATGCCGACATGACAGATGGAGACGTTTGTACAAAAAATGAGCATTGCATTTAATAAATATCTAAGCTTTTGTCACATATCTTACAGCTCATCTTTGATTCTATATCGATCAAGGAAATGGCAGCTGTTCATGGTATTCAGTAATTTTCGTTTTTCCGTTTTTCATTTTTGCTTTTCCCTCCTCTTCTTCCGAGAGCCATAACTTTTTTTTCATTTTTCCGTCAATATTTCCATACGAGAGCTTATTTTTTGTGGGACTAGTTCTACTTTTGAATGACACTAATCATTTTACCATATAGTGTTCTGGAAAACAAGAAAAAAAATCCAAATGTGGAGAAATTGTGAAAAAAGTTAAATTTCACAATGGTTTTGTTTTTTTATTCACCATGTTCACTATATGGTAAAACTGATGTGTCGGTGTGATGCCTCAGGTCGGTATGAGTTTATAGATACTAAACCTGTATATTTTTACTGTTATCTAAGTGGTGAAAAAAATTCAGACATTTGTCCAAAAACAGAATTGTGCTTTTGCCTCCATTTTCCAAGAACTGTAACATTCTCATTTTCGGGATCTGAGGCTCAGTGACGTCTTATTTTTTGCGTCTTGAGCTTATGTTTTTAAGTACACCATTTTTAGGTAGATGTGATATTTTGATCACCTGTTATTGCATTTTAATGCAATGTTGCAGCAATCAAAAAATTTAATTTGGTGTTTGGTACACGCTGAAGCGAGAAAAAATTAACAATCACATTAATTGATTTTATATTTTAATAGATCAGGCATTTCTCAACTCAGAGAAACCAAATATGTGTATTTTTTAATTGTTTTATTTTCAATGGGGCAAAAGGGGGGTGATTTGAACATTTAGGTTTGTTTTATTTTTTCATATTTTTTAAAACTTTTTTACATTTTTTATTTATTTTACTAATCCCCTGTGTAATTAATGCCGCTGTCAAATTAAAAATCCAAAATTATCTCAATAAGTAGAGCTGCTACAAAAAATTGAGTGACATTCTGATTCATAGGACTGATTATACCTAATGTCAAACTTAATTCCTGAGGCACCAAAACATTTTGTTTGTTTGTGACCACTCCCCTACACCTTAAATAGTCTCATGTTCCATCACATGATGCCGGTTATAGAGATTCATTGTGAACTAAAGGAAGCGTCTCGTAGCTGCTGGGGGCCTGTTGCCTGCAGCTCTGGTGTCTGGCTACAGCTTTGAAGTATATCCTTTTTGTCTATGTTCCCTTGTCTGTCTACCTTCCCGTGTTTCAAACTATTGTAGAGGCAAAGTCTAGTGTACTCTCTGGCCTTTGCACTAGCCAGGGTGAGTGGAGGATCAGATAGGGACTAGGCATGTGACTATGATGAGGGGAATGACTAGTATAGGGACATTAGGTGAGCTCAGGGTTCAGACACAGGTTAGTGTCAGGAGGGGACCGAACCCCTGTTCCCTAGTGTCAGGGCCTTCCTCTCCCTTTCCATTCTCATTGTAACCTCTGTGTTGTGGATATTTCCTTATCTGAGCATGACAACTAAGATGTCATTTGAGTGCAATCAGATTTTTATGCACCCTCAGACTTGAATGGGTGCACGCTGCCCAATTTACAGAGCCAATCACAGCATGCTTCAAATTTTTTTCTCATGTTGAATCAGCATGAGAAAAATATGCTGATCAGCACTTCCACATAGTATAACATTGGTCCAGTTGAGGATTGTAAGAAGCTTGATGCTGGTTATACAAAGTGATTGTAATTATTCATTACAAATGTTGTGCAACCAAATATTAAAGGGGTGTGGCCATCCCTAAAATCCTTTCCCAATATGTAGTACGTGTAATAATAATAATAGCAAATAGCTCCAATAAGAATTGTAAATGTAACAGGAAAAAAAATTCCAGAGAAGAATCACGTTGAAATATAGAAAATTCACCTTTTATTGTAAATATAATTAAAAAACAAAAGTACTAAATTGTGAGATTTCTATAGTCTATAAAATGCCGCTATCTAAATATGTGGAGAATTATCCTCTGTATGAGTAAATTGGAAAGTGACATTGGGACCAGTCACTGATGACCAACGGACAATCATACTTAAAGTGGTCAGATATACACTACAGTTCAAAAGTTTGGGGTCACCCAGACAATTTTTTCTTTTCCATGAAAATTCACACTTTTATTTATCAAATGAGTTGCATAGTGAATAGAAAATATTGTCCAGACATTGACTAGGTTAGAAATAATAATTTTTACTTGAAATAATAATTTTCTCCCTCAATCTTTGTTTTAGTCACAGAATTCTCCCTTTGCAGCAATTCCAGCTTTGCAGACCTTTGGCATTCTAACTGTTAATTTGATGAGGTAATTTTGGAGATATTTCACCCCATGCTTCCCCTTTCCCACAAGTTGGATTGGCTTGATGGGCACTTTTTGGGACCATACGGTCAAGCTACTCCCAGAACAGCTCAATAGGATTGAGATCTGGTGACTGGGCTTGCCACTCCATTACAGATAGAATACTAGCTGCCCACTTCTTCCCTAAATAGTTAATGCGTAATTTGGAGGTGTGCTTTTGGGTCATTCTCCTGTTATAGGATGAAATTTGCTCCAATCAAGTTCTGTCCGTCCACAGTGTATGGCATGGCGTTGCAAAATGGAGTGGTAGCCTTCCTTATTCAAAATCCCTTTTACCTTGTACAAATCTCCCACTTTACCAGCACCAAAGCAAACCCAGACCATCAGATTACCTCCACCGTGCTTGACAGATGGCATCAGGCACCCTTCCAGCATCTTTTCAGGTGTTCTGTGTCTCACAAATGTTCTTCAGTGTGATCCAAACACCTCAAATTTTGATTCGTCTGTCCATAACACTTTTTTTCCAATCTTCCTCTGTCCAATGTCTGTGTTCTTTTGCCCATATTAATCTTTTCCTTTTATTAGCCAGTCTCAGATATGGCTTTTCCTTTGCCACTCTGCCCTGAAGGCCAGCATCCTGGAGTCGCCTCTTTACTGTAGACGTTGACACTGACATTTTGAGGGTACTATTTAATGAAGCTGTCAATAGAGGACCTGTGAGGCATCGATTTCTCAAACTAGAGACTCTAATGTACTTGTCTTGTTGCTCAGTTGTGCAGCGGGACCTCACACTTCTCTTTTTACTCTGGTTAGAGCCTGTTTGTGCTCTCCTCTGAAGGGAGTAGTACCATTGTAGGAAATGTTCAGTTTCTTATCAGTTTCTCACATGGAATAGTCTTAATTCCTAAGAACAAGAATAGACTGTCGAGTTTCACATGAAAGTTCTTTTTTTCCATCGCCACAACAGCGCCACCAGAGAGATAGGTCCGCCCCTCAATTTGTATAGGAAACCCACTAAAATAAAAGGGTGGCACCTCTCTACCACATCAGTTCGGTTTCCTGTCCCAGGATGGGAGACCCAGAAGTGCTGTGGCGCTACCACAGTGAAGTACGGCTTTAGGTTGGGGTCCTTGGGTTTTTAGTCCCGGGCCTCAGCTTCTTTTTTCTTTCTTTTTTGAGCCTAAGAGGCTCCTCTGGTGGCAATTGTTCTCCGGTTACCGGGTCTGTGTCCTGCAGGGGTGAGAACCCCTGTGGGGGTATACGCCGGTCATATGCTGGGTCTGTGTCCTGCTGGGTGAAAAGCCTGACAGTTGAATACGCCGGTACTATGTGCCGGGTCTGTGTCCTGCGGGGCTGAGAACCCATGCAGTAGTATATGCCGGTCACTTACCGGGTCTGTGTTCCCAGCAGTCGAATACGCCGGTACCATGGACTGTTTGGGGGCCTTGGGTCAGACCATGGACCTCAGTCCCCCCTTTTTTATCTTTTTGTTGGGAGCCCTTAGGCTCCCCTGGGTCTGTATCTTACCCTAGCGTCCCTAGGACGTTCCAGGTCAATTGATACGACGGTCTCTCCCACCGGATCTTTGTCCTGCTAGCGCAGAAGCACCTGCAGTTGAAACGCCGACCTAGCTTGTTACCGGGTCTGTGTCCTGCAGTGGGGCAGCCCTGCAGTAGATACTCCGGTTTGCACATGATACCGGGTCTGTGTTCCGCTCGGGTCCTAAGGGGTCTCCGGCGTTGTACACGCCGGTCTACAGTTCTAGGTTGCACTGGTCTGAGCCGGGTCTGTGTCCCGCAGAGGGTCGGTGCCGCTACGTTTGTACACGCCGGTCTCTTACCTGGTCCCGGGGATAGGAGGCACTGGTATCCTCGGCGGCGCTGCTGAGTTCCGGGGTCCTGACAGGAGTTGATGTCAGCCCGGAAGCCGTCACGGCACATGTGCAGAGACTGGCAAGATGGCGCTGCCTGCCGCAGCTATACTCAGGTTGGCCGACTCTGGTCTTTCTATAGAGTGTTCAGGAGGATGAACCGGTAGCTTCTCGGCAACAGCTAGCGCCATCCAAACGGAGAGGGAGGAGTCCTCCGTCTACCTCTCGATGAACCTGCAGTCTGCCTCAGGTGGAAAGTGCACCTTATGGGTGATTTTTCTTACTGGGTTCCTCTCGGTGTGATTGCTGGGCCTCTGAGCAGATGAAGCTGCACGCCCTATGCGGACCTGGGCTTCCTTCACTTGGATTACCTTCAGATCCAGACCCAGCCCTGGTGAACTTAAGCAGAAAAGTTCTACTGCTGGAGGAGGTTGCTGTCCCAGGTTATATTGGGTCTGACAGAATCTCAGACTCTGTCTTTCTATTGCACTGCTCCTTCTCTGGAAGGATGTTTGTGGTAGATTCTCACATTAATTGGGGAGGGAACTGCCCTCTAACTGAGCCTCACGCTGGATTAATTGTTTCAGGTGGGACTGATCTGACATTAGGACTCAGAGTCTATTGTGGTGGGGGTCTTTGTCCAGCATGGGAGACTGGCCACATGCCCCACGGCAGCCCTGTCTGCTCGACTCTGCCCACACATGCCTTGCACAGGCGTGAAGTCTAAAATAAAAAAAATTCAAAGGGGTACTGTTGGGGCATTACTTTCTGGAGGCTTGGTCTCGCTGTCTCTCAGCTCAACCCTGGCTGTTGACCTAGCTGGCGTGCCACCGGTTGGTGGCTCCAGACTTGTGCTCCTGAGCTTGGGCCTATAACATCTGGCCTGGCTTGTGCCTGGTGGCTCTGTGCCTGTGTCCGGCGGCTCTGTGCCTGTGTCCGGCGGCCCTGTGCCATTGCCCGGTGGCTCTGTGCTTGTGCCCGGCGGCTCTGTGCTTGTGCCCGGTGGCTCTGTATCTGTGCCCGGCGGCCCTGTGCTTGTGCCCGGCGGCTCTGTGCTTGTGCCTGGTGGCTCTGTGCCTGGAGCTGCTGGGCTTGGGCCTCGGGGCTTGAGCCTCGCGCCACTGGGGGCTGGTGCCTCGCAATTGTGCCCTGTGCCTTTGGGGCTTGTGCCTCGTGCTTTTTGGGGCTTGTGCCTCGTGCTTTTTGGGGCTTGTGCCTCATGCCTTTTGGAGCTTGTGCCTCATGCCTTATGTCTCTGGGCTTGTACCTCTGGGCTTGTGCCTAGAGCCTCTGGGCTTGTGCCTGGCGCCTCTGGACTTGTGCCTGGGGCTTTGGTTCTTGTGCCCAGCACCTTTGTGCGTGTGCCTCTGTGCTTGGGCTTCGTACCTGTATGCTTGGGCCTGGCGCCTCTGAGCTTTCGGTCTGGTTCCTCTGTCCTTTGCGCCTGGTGCCTCCTGAGTTGTACCTGGCGCCTCGGAGCTTGGCCCTATCGCCTCTGAGCTGACGCCTTTGGGGGCTTCACGCTTTGTGTTTCACAAAAAAGAAAAAAAAATCTGAACAGAGGTTATTGGTCAGGATTACCTTGGCACTACCGAGGTTGGCTAGTAATACGTCTGTTGCCAGCACGCTTGGCTGGGGGACTCACCAAGGAGTCATTCACTCACGGGGGTTGGAGTCCCTTAACATTCTGGGGTTCTTCCTTTATCGGAGAACGGTGCGCTATTTAGGAATCTCTCCACACTCTGCGAGCAGGTCACCAGGTACGGTTCTGTCGAACACCAGGGTATCGGTGTCTTACATCATTTCCCAGGAGGGTACACAGTAATCCACCCTGTGGAGGCTAGTACTCTCCGGCTCCGGTCCCCTTGTTGTCACGGTAGGGGAGGGAGTCCTCCCCAAGAGGTCTTCAAGAACATAATTCACCTTGGGGGTCCCGGTGTTGGATTGCTTTGCTACCAGGACCAGTAAGAAGTGATCGGGTTTTGCTCCCTAAGACCCAACGATCGGCCTTGGGAAGGGATTGCTTTTCATTTCCCATGGTGTCGGGTCTCCTCTACACCTTCCCTTTTGGGTTCCGCTGGGGTTGCAGAAATTTAGTGAGGATGGGGTCATATCTCTTTCTAATCACCCTCTCCGGGCCCGGGAGTCCTTGATTCTCTTAGCTCAGGAGCCTGACAGTAGCAGACGCCTTGTTCCTGACGGAGGGCCGGATCTTTCCTCTCAGGGCCCTCTGTTCCATCCCCGGGTTTCCAGGTTCCATCTGACGGCCTGGAGTTTACAAGGCGATTGTTAGACAGTGGGGTTTTTTCTTCAAACCTAGTTCCACTCCTGCATAGTAGGAAGTCCTCCACCACTAGGATTACGCCAGTACATTTTTCTCCTGCACCGGTAGTTCCCCAGTAGGGGACCCTCCTGTCAGTACCATTCTGGAGTTTCTTTTGGGTGGTTGGAGTGGGGTTGTTGGTCGCCCACCTTGACAGTACAAGTGTCAGCCTTAGGGGCCCTGTACACTTCCAAATCAAATTGGCAAGGGATAGATGGATTACTCGGTTCATTCTTCCTGTCACAGGCAGGCCCCGGGGTTCCTGTTAGTTCCCGGCTTGGGATCTTACTTTGGTGTTGGTTGCACTTATTTCCCTCCCCCCACCCCCCCTTGAATTCTTTTCCCACTCCTTCATTCGTTCCCTCACACTCAAGGTGGCTCTTTTGATTGCGCTGACCTCATCCCGTAGGATTAGTGTCCTTCCGGCCCTCTCGGTTAGTCCTCCATTTACCCAGATTATGGATGATAGGGTTCTTCTGTGTACTGACCCGGTGTTACGGGGGGCTGTCTGATAATAAAACCCAAAGGAATATCAGACAGTCAGGGTCCACCGTGCAAAGAATCTGCTGCAGACTATGGCAGAGGATAAGGGGTATATAAGTGTGCCACTGTAAATAGTAATAGCACAAGTGCAGAGTGCAATACCTCTGTTAAACTCACAGAGGAATATAATTAGGAAATAAAGCAATTCCTCCCTTACTTGGAGGGTGTGTGGTATGGTCTCTGTTAATGGTCACAGAGACAAAAGCAGTGAGTGTGAAATGGCACCTACCTAGATCCGTTCCTCTAGCGGTGCCAGGAGACGGACAGCAGCGTAAGCCGCACAAAGCTCCTACCTGCGTTCGCTCCACTAGTGTGCGAGGACACGAACCACTAGATATGGCACCTGCCTGGGTCCGCTCCACTAGTGGTGCAAAAGAGACGGACAGCAGCATAAGCCGCACAAAGCTCCTACCTATGTTCGCTCCCCTAGTGTGCGAGGATACGAACAACTGCCAGACGCAGTATAAGGAACGTTACCCTAGCGGCAATGTCCACCTACGAGTAGAATCACAAGGCCCAGCCGGACCATGTGCCTCAGGCACCTGCCTATGTCCGCTCCACTAAGATGTAAGGATACGGACCGCAGCCGAAGCTGTAAGGTATAAGAACGCTACCCTACCGGTAGCGCTCACCTAGCATAGACAGAGAGATGCCTAGAGGGACGTGCACAGAGCGTCTACTCTCATGCATGAACCAAGAGGACTGAGCGCTGGACGGCGTGCGTCAGGGTCTTATATAGACTTTGTGCCTCATCCAAGATGGAGGACACCAGAGCCAATCCACTGCCAGAACGACAGGAATGACGTCACGCTGGCCTATCAGCAAGCAAAGCATCACAAGCACATGACCAGCGACCAATCGGCATAGAAGGTGTCAGAGACATGTGACCACGTGTCACAAGCACATGACCAGCGGCCAATCAGCTTAGAAGGTGTCAGAGACATGTGACCTCGTGTCAGCGATGATGTCACCCGCACATGTGCAATGGCTCCAAGATAGGACTTAGTCTCCAGCGCTTGCACATGTGCAGTAGCAAGAAATCCGAACATAGTCTCCAGTGCTCGCACATGTGCAGTAGCAAGAAATCCGAACATAGTCTCCAGTGTCACAGCATTCGTAACACCCGGCTTTTTTGCTTAAAGTGGCAGGAATCTTTCACAGATCATCTTCCTTCCCTCTTTCTGTCCCTTTCCTCAGAACCCAGGGAGGAGAAGTTCCATTCCTTAGCTGTTAGAAGCCATGGAAACGTAGTCAGGCACTTTTTGTTTGTTTCATGGGCCAAGGAAAGGCTGTTTGGCCACAACGGGGTCTATTGCCCGATGGGTCAAAGAGAGTATTACAGAAGCATATGTTGCTCACAGTAGTCCAGTACCTCAGGGAATTACTGCACACTCTACAAGGTCTGTGTCTGCCTCCTGGGCAGATCGTGCATATCTTCCTCTGGATCACATTTGCAGAGTAGCCACCTGGTCTTCTCCAACTGCCTTTAGGCACTACGGACTAGATTTTTCAGCCACATCGGGTCTGACTTTCGGTAGAAGGGTTGTACGAGTGAAGGTCCCTCCCTAAGCGCTGTTTCTTTCAAATCTCTCTGGTGGCGCTGTCGTGGCGACGGGAAAACTCTAAGTTACTTACCGGTAATGGGGTTTGCCAGAGCCACAACAGCCCCACTGCTTCCCACCCATTTTTTCCTCCGCTCACACACGGTCTTCCACAATTAGGGGTGTGTATTTTGGTGCTGGATTAACTAACTTTTTCTGGTATTCCTCTCTGTGCTCTGCAATCTAACTGATGCGGTAGAGAGATGCCGCCCTTTTATTTTAGTGGGTTTCCTGTCCAAATTGAGGGGCGGACCGATCTCCCTGGTGGCACTGTCGTGGCTCTGGAAAACCCCATTACCGGTAAGTAACTTAAAGTTTTCTAGCCATTTTGAGAGTTTAATGGAACCAACAAATATAATGCTCCAGATTCTCAACTAGCTCAAAGGAAGGTCAGTTTTATAGCTTCTATAATCAACAAAACTGTTTCCAGCTGTGCTAATGTAACACCTTGGGGTCGAGAGGGTTAACCTGACTCGTCACCGGGTCAGAGGTTGCAGATCCTCTGTGTCATCACGGGTTTCGTGACCCCGAGACGTACAGGAGAGGAAGGAAAGGCGGCGAACGGGAGGAAGAACGGATTACAGGGGTGGTAGTGAGTGATGGTGAGAAAAGTTTTTTAGATCGTGGCGGCACCTGTGGTCATCAGCCAGAGATGGGCCACCGCTGCGGATGGTGCTCCCAGGGCTGATGGTAATGGCCGCAGTGGGATGGTGTCGCTCTTCACAAGCGGAGCGGGGTTACCCTGGGGAGGATGATGGAGGAGAGCGGGGGTGGTATAAGTCACCGTTGGTGCCGCAGCGCTAGGTGATGGCGACGGCAAATCAGAGGCAGGGTCTGCGGTTCCAGATCTTTTACTTACTAGTAGTTCAGGTGCTGCCCCAGAGTACCAGTCCCTGCTACGATGGGCTCCAGCCAATCCATGATAGTCAGGGGTCACCGCCGGTGCCTGTGGAAGTCTTTCTAGTGAAGTGTCCGGAACACTCGACTCCTGTTGTCTGTGCGAAATGATATCCCAAGCTGTGCCCGGGAATGTCTTCTGTGTCCAAAGCCAAACATATATGTGCTTAATGCATGCATGTATGGCACTGTACACATATCATATTGGACAAACTATTGTCTACTCTGCACCCCATACTAAAATAGCATGATCCATGTTCAAACACTGCAGGCAGTGGCGTAACTAGACTCCGACGTGCCCCAGGGCAAAGTTTGTCCAGGACCCCCACCCCCTTGGAGCATTCTAAATCCGCAAAAAAAACATACTATTTGCACCCCCCTTCACCATAGTTGTGTAGGAATGACTATCATCCTGTACAAAAGTCTCCAATCCTGGCCCACTTCCTGGTAACTATGTCCCCCATCCTGTACCACTTACTGGAAAATATGTCCCTAATCCTGGTGTATGGCCCCATTATGGCTATATCATGGTATGTCACCATCATGGCACCATCTTTGTATACATGTCACCATCATGTCACCATTGTGGTATCTATAGCCCCACTCTGTCCACATCCTGGTGGCAAACTGTAAGGGTGCGTGCCTACGATCAGTATTTGCAGCGGTTTGGCTGCAGCATACATCAGCTGCGTCCAAACCGCTGCGGTGTACAGTACAAGCATAATGGATGGGAGTTCTATATATCCCGTGCCCACTATGCTTGTTTTTTCCGCAGAAAACACTGACCTGCGGAGCGTCTTTCCAGACCATAGCATGTCAATTGTTTGCTGTGGAATTGCCTGCGTCCTCCGTAGGGAGAACTCCTGTGGAGGAGACGCGCGGCAATTCCCTGATCTCTTCCCTGATCTACAGTCCTGTACCCGGCCATGCTCGGTACTGGTCAGTTCTTTTGGGGTTCTGATGCCTACAGTCCTCCTAGACTATGTCCGTCGCACACTTTCCAATGTCGCTGCCACCAGTCCCCGACTCCTGTGGTCCCGGACCACTGTCTGCGACCCAACCAAGGGCTCGCTTTCCGGGAGCTACAGTTAGGTCCAGAAATATTTGGACAGTGACACAAGTTTTGTTATTTTAGCTGTTTACAAAAACATGTTCAGAAATACAATTATATATAATATGGGCTGAAAGTGCACACTCCCAGCTGCAATATGAGAGTTTTCACATCCAAATCGGAGAAAGGGTTTAGGAATCATAGCTCTGTAATGCATAGCCTCCTCTTTTTAAAGGGACCAAAAGTAATTGGACAAGGGACTCTAAGGGCTGCAATTAACTCTGAAGGCGTCTCCCTTGTTAACCTGTAATCAATGAAGTAGTTAAAAGGTCTGGGGTTGATTACAGGTGTGTGGTTTTGCATTTGGAAGCTGTTGCTGTGACCAGACAACATGCGGTGTAAGGAACTCTCAACTGAGGTGAAGCAGAACATCCTGAGGCTGAAAAAAAAAAAAAATCCATCAGAGAGATAGAAGACATGCTTGGAGTAGCAAAATCAACAGTCGGGTACATTCTGAGAAAAAAGGAATTGACTGATGAGCTTGGGATTTCAAAAAGGCCTGGGCGTCCACGGATGACAACAGTGGTGGATGATCGCCGCATACTTTCTTTGGTGAAGAAGAACCCGTTCACAACCCGTTCACAACATCAACTGAAGTCCAGAACACTCTCAGTGAAGTAGGTGTATCTGTCTCTAAGTCAACAGTAAAGAGAAGACTCCATGAAAGTAAATACAAAGGGTTCACATCTAGATGCAAACCATTCATCAATTCCAAAAATAGACAGGCCAGAGTTAAATTTGCTGAAAAACACCTCATGAAGCCAGCTCAGTTCTGGAAAAGTATTCTATGGACAGATGAGACAAAGATCTACCTGTACCAGAATGATGGGAAGAAAAAAGTTTGGAGAAGAAAGGGAACGGCACATGATCCAAGGCACACCACATCCTCTGTAAAACATGGTGGAGGCAACGTTATGGCATGGGCATGCATGGCTTTCAATGGCACTGGGTCACTTGTGTTTATTGATGACATAACAGCAGACAAGAGTAGCCGGATGAATTCTGAAGTGTACCGGGATATACTTTCAGCCCAGATTCAGCCAAATGCCGCAAAGTTGATCGGACGGCGCTTCATAGTACAGATGAACAATGACCCCAAGCTTACAGCCAAAGCTACCCAGGAGTTCATGAGTGCAAAAAAGTGGAACATTCTGCAATGGCCAAGTCAATCACCAGATCTTAACCCAATTGAGCATGCATTTCACTTGCTCAAATCCAGACTTAAGACGGAAAGACCCACAAACAAGCAAGACCTGAAGGCTGCGGCTGTAAAGGCCTGGCAAAGCATTAAGAAGGAGGAAACCCAGCGTTTGGTGATGTCCATGGGTTCCAGACATAAGGCAGTGATTGCCTTCAAAGGATTCGCAACAAAATATTGAAAATAAAAATATTTTGTTTGGGTTTGGTTTATTTGTCCAATTACTTTTGACCTCCTAAAATGTGGAGTGTTTGTAAAGAAATGTGTACAATTCCTACAATTTCTATCAGATATTTTTGTTCAAACCTTCAAATTAAACGTTACAATCTGCACTTGAATTCTGTTGTAGAGGTTTCATTTCAAATCCAATGTGGTGGCATGCAGAGCCCAACTCGTGAAAATTCTGTCACTGTCCAAATATTTCTGGAACTAACTGTATAACTCCCAGCTCCTCACTCTTTGAGGGCTACCACTCGACTCCCACTGTTCTGCTCTGCTCTCTACTTCCTACCTCCCACCAGTCTGCCTGACCCCTAGGTGGATGGCCCTATTCCAGCTTGAGCAACCCACTGGTGTGTCTGACAGGTTTGATGTGAGGTGTGGTTGGGATTTGTGGTGCTGATGGTGTGACACCGGTTATTGGGAACCTGGAACCATGGAGGGTAGGCCCTAAACCCTGGGTAAGGATTGCAGTACCCTGTGGCACCCTGACATACTCAGGGGTGCCACACACAGTTTTTGAATAATTAAAAAAAAAAATAATTAAAAAAAATAATAATAAAGGACTCCCCTTCTCTATGCTGCACCAATGTCCTCCTCCGTCGCTGGCATGCTGTCAACTGAAAAGCTGGCGCAGTGCATGAAGTCACAGTCATGTGTGGCCCCTTACAGCGCAGGCAGCTGACAGAATATTTACTGCTCCACCTGGCCGGGATTGTGGGTGTGAGGTTTTGAAAGTATTCATGTCCTTAATTTTTGTCCGGCACATTGCAGTGCAGGGACCCAACAGGTCTCTGTGCTGCGATGGATTTCTGCTAGTGCTCATCCTCGGATGCACATATAAATGAAACAAGGGCTTGGCTCGGTGGCCATCCTGCACACCCAGGCCCATTAGCGATACCTGCAACTGCAATTGTTAAGCCCTTGACTGTAGACCCTCCCTTACAAATTCCAGACCTTAAAAGACACATCCCTAAACGGCTATTTAAAAAGCATCATCTTCATTTCTGTCCAAACTCCGTTTGTTTGTATGGTATGGGGTCCATAGAATAAGCATCTTCATTCATGATGTCATGATGTGTTGGATTACCATATTTTTCGGATTATAAGACACAATTTTCCTCCCAAACATTTGGAAGGATAGTGAGTGGTGCATCTTAAAATCCAAATGGAGCTTACCGGGGGTTGGTGGAGAGGGGTAGCAGTAGGCGGGGGCAATGCTACGGCCACTGGACAGGGTCTGCGGCAGCTGTGCAGGGTCTGCAGCGGCCGGTGCAGGGGCTGTGTAGGCAGCTGTGCAGGGTATGCGGTGGCTGTGCATGAGTTGCGGTTGCTGTACAGGGTCTGCAGTGATGCCGGCGGTGGGCAATGAGGGCTTCAAATTACGCGTGTGCAGATGGAGCTCTCAGCTCAAAATCTCCGGCCCAGCAGCGGACATAAGAAAAATGGCTCCCTGAGATCTAGACTTGTTATTGAAAAGATGGTTTGAGGAGCCCATGATGCCATTCTTCTTAGGAGATTCAAATAGGAGAACAACTTGCAAGTGGCCACCTTAATTACCTATTCTCATGATTGGATACACCTGCCTATGAAGTTCAAAGCTCAATGAGGTTACAAAACCAATTTAGTGCTTTAGTAAGTCAGTAAAAAGTAGTTAGGAGTGTTCAAATCAAGAAATTGATAAGGGTGCCCATACTTTTGCACTGGTCAAATTTTGTTTAAATGCGGATTGCACATTTTCTGTTAGTACAATAAACCTCATTTCAATCCAGAAATATTACTCAGTCCATCAGTTATTAGATATATGAAACTGAAATAGCTGTTGCAAAAACCCAATTGTTATAAAGAAAAAAGGTTAACATTAATAGGGGAAATTTTAACCCTGCTCTTTACAGTTATCCACCAAAAAACCTGCCTCCATTAAAGCGAATGGAGCTGGGAGCCACAGTGCAGCCAGAACTTCAGAAGAATGCGCAGCCACGCCCTTACATGGAATGTTGGCGTGTCACAATGCAGCCAGGGAAAGAGACAGACAGACAGGGAAAGAGGCAGACACAGACAGGGAAAGAAACAGACATAGACAGGGTAAGAGACAGACACAAAGAGACAGACACTGACAAAGAGCCAGACTGACAGGGAAAGAGACAGACAGAGAAAGAGAGGGAAAGAGAGAGACAGGTTAAGAGACAGACACAGACAGGTAAAGAGACAGACACAGACAAAGAGACAGAAAGACAGGGAAACAGACAGACAGGGAAAGAGAGAGAAAGAGACAGACAGAGAAAGAGAGGGAAAGAGACAGACAGGGAAAGTGACAGAGATAGATAGACATACAAGGAAAGAGATAGATAGACAGACAGGGAAAGAGATTGAGATAGACGGAGAAAGAGATAGAGACAGTCAGAGACAGACAGGGAAAGAGACAGACATACAGACAAAGAGATAGAGAGAGACAGAGAGATATATACAGATGGGGAGACAGACAGAGAATGGGAGAGAAACAGAAAGAGAGTTACTATCCCGGGCGTTAATATATTCTATTTATACATTCTATCCCGGGAATGTTAATACATTCTATTTTGTTAACAGCGGTTATTAACCCGGGCGAAGCCGGGTAGTACAGCTAGTATATACAGTACAGACCTACAGTACAGACCAAAAGTTTGGACACACCTTCTCATTGAAAGAGTTTCCTTTAATTTCATGACTCTGAAAATTTTAGATTCACAGTCACCAGACCTGAACCCAATGGTTTGGGGTGAGCTGGACAGAGTCAGGGCAAAAGGACCAACAAGTGCTAAGCATCTCTGGGAACTACTTCAAGACTGTTGGAAGACCATTTCCGGTGACTACCTCTTGAAGCTCATCAAGAGAATGCCAAGACTGTGCAAAGCAGTAATCAAAGCAAAAGGTGGTTACTTTGAAGAACCTAGAATATAAGACATATTTTCAGTCATATTTTCAGTTGTTTCATACTTTTTTGTTAAGTATTTTATTCCACATATGTTAATTCATAGTTTTGATGCCTTCAATGTGAATCTACAATTTTCAGAGTCATGAAAATAAAGAAAACTCTTTGAATGAGAAGGTGTGTCCAAACTTTTTGTCTGTACTACATATATATATATATATATATATATATATATATATATATATATATATATATATATATATATATATATATATATATATATATATATATAACATTTATTTATTTTTTTTTTTTCATTAATTTTACTAGTCTCCCTACTGGATTTTATACCTGCATGCACTGATCACTTCTCCTGATCAGAGCGATGCTTCAGTGTTTTTTCGGTTCTCTCCATACCATTGGCACAACAAAGTTTAAAGTTTTTCTTTCATCATTTGCCAACTGTGGTGGGTGCTACACACGTTTTGCAACCCAAATGTGAAGCCCAAGACTTATCCTGGTCTCCAAGCTGTACTCCAAAATAAGCCAGGCATACTCAATGCACAAAGTCTGTGCTATTTCTTTGTTTTTCAACCATGTAGTCTCCACAGATGTAGCAGAATACATCAGGTTTGTTGATGTCGGCTCTTCTTGATTAAGTCATAATTTTTATATGTACCTATATATTTATTAAGGCAGAACTTTTTGGGTATAAACTAAAGGGCCATTTACACGCTGCGACATCGCTAACGATATATCGTCGGGGTCACGGTGTTTGTGACGCACATCCTGTTTTGTTAGCGACATTGCAGCGTGTGACAGGCTGGAGCGACCTTAAACGATCGCAGAAGAGTCAAAAATCGTTTGTCTTTGAGAGGTCGTTTAATTACCAAAAATCATTGTCTGGTAAGTAGCGATGTAGTTCCTCTTTCCTGCGGCATCACACATCGCTATGTGTGACACTCCAGGAGCAACGAACATCTCCTTACCTCCGTCCACCGGCAATGAGGAAGGAAGGAGGTGGGCGGCATGTTCCAGCTGCTCATCTCCGCCCCTCCTCCGCTATTGGACGGCTGCCGTGTGACGTCGCTGTGACGCCGCACGAACGGCCCCCTTAGAAAGGAGGCGGTTCACCGGCTAGAGCGACGTTGCAGGGAAGGTAAGTCCGTGTGACGGGGCCTAGTGATGTTGTGCGACACGGGCAGCGATTTGCCCGTGTCGCACAACCGACGGGGGCGGGTATACTCGCTAGCGATATCGGTACCGATATTGCAGCGTGTAAAGTAACCTTAAGACTGGATTGACAAACTTTTACTGCAGCCAAATTCTGCAGCCCCCAGCTGTGTGCTTATCTCAGCTGTGTATCATATCATATCATCATTTAAATACATAATTTAAAAAAAGGCGTCTGCTCCCCCCATCATTTTGATAGCCAGCCAAGATAACACACAGATGAGGGCTATAGCCTCTAGCTGTCAACTTTATTTTTGGTGGGTTTTAAAATACGGGGAACCCTATGCCATTTTGTCCAATAATTTATTTACTTTTACACTCCACTTCCGGGGCCCAGATAGCTGGTGTGAGATCAACCAATCACAGACGCCGATATGCCGCAGTCTGACTGCAACCAATCACAGACGCTGTCACAGAGAATGGACGCTGGAAGTAGTGAATATTCATGAGTTTTAATGAGTGGATCCCAAAACAGTGTGACAGCAGAGCGGAAACTCAGGAACTATAACTGTCCTGCTTTAATCCCCATTGTGCTTCCTTTTTTTTTTTTTTTTTTTATCCAGGTGGCCGAACCCAAACAATACCATGAAATTCCCTGAGAAGTCTGTGTTCGGGGTGTCCACAACGAACCCTGAACTTTACAGTTCAGGTCCGCCCATCACTATTAACACTAGAACTACTGGACTCGTGACACCTATATAGAAATACATAGTGCAAAGTAGTCAAAATGACTACCTCAGTAGTTCTAGTGTTAAAATGTCAAAAGACAGACCTAAAGTTATTGCTTTTGTTATCACACACAAGTTGCATTGGGGGAATGCATTATTTTCATGGATGCCGATTATCTCAAAAACTAGACCCAATTCAGCAAAAGTACTGGGATTATTTAATTCAGCGCCCTCAAAATGCCCTAAATCCATTAAAAAAAACTTGACACCTAAAAAGAAAAAAAAAAAATCATGCTCAGATGTGTAAATTTCTTTCTGGTTAGAAAATCTCTCTCTCTGTTGGTCTCTCTCTATCTGTCAATGTCGGATTCTCTCTCTGTCGGTCGGTCTGTCGGTTGCTCTCTCTCACCCCCTCTCTCATAGTCACAGATCACCGGCTCAGCATGGTGCTGCACAGCTGTTACACTGCTCCCGCGGCTTCTCCTGCTTTGAAAATGACGGCCACTCATTATTTCATCTAGTATTCACCGCTTCCCCTGCCCACCGGTGCCTATAATTGGTTGCAGTCAGATGAGCCCCCACGCTGAGTGACAGCTGTCTCACTGCAACCAATCACAGCCGCTGGTGGGACGGTCTATATCTTGCAGTAAAATAAATAATTTAAAAAAACAGCGTGCTGTCCCCCCCCCAATTTTGATACCAGCTAAGGTAAGGGTTGGTAGTCTCAGGATGAGGATCCCCACATTATGGGGAGCCCCCCTGCCTAGAAATATCAGCCAGCAGCCACCCAGAAATGCTGCATCCATTAGATGTGACAGTCCCGGGTCTCTACCCGGCTCATCCCGATTGCCCTGATGCGGTGGCAACCGGGGAAATAAGGAGTTAATGGTTGCAGCCCATAGCTGCCACTAAGTCCTAGCTTAGTGATGGCAGGTGTCTATGAGACAACCCCCATCACTAAACTGTAGTGAAAGTAAATAAACACAAACACCGAAAAATCCTTTATTTGAAATAAAAGACAAAAAACCCCTCTTTCACCACTTTATTAATCCCCAAATACCCCTCGAGGTCTGACGTAATCCACACGAGGTCCCATGACGCTTTCAGCGCTGCTACATGGGAAGCTGACAGGAGCAGCTGTAGCACACCGCCGCTCGCTGTGAGGTCCACGGAGCAACTGAAGTGAGTTGCGCTGTCAGCGGTGACGTCACTCAGGTTACCCGCGGCCACAGCTGGATTTTCAGTTCAAACTGCTACAACGGATCCATTTTTTTAACAGATATCTTGCATCTGGGTTTCTACAATCTGCGACGGATCTGTTGCATCAGGCACAAACCGGATTGTGCCTGATGGCAAAAAATTCATGTGTGAAAGTAGCCTTAGGGGTACATTGCACACTACGACATCGCAGGTGCGATGTCGGTGGGGTCAAATAGAAAATGACGCACATCCGGCATCGCAGGCGACATCGTAGTGTGTAAAACCTAGATGATATGATTAACGAGCGCAAAAGCGTCGTAATCGTATCATCGGTGTAGCGTCGGCGTAATCCATAATTACGCTGACGCGATGGTCCGATGTTGTTCCTCGTTCCTGCGGCAGCACACATCGCTGTGTGTGAAGCCGCAGGAGCGAGGAACATCTCCTACCGGTGTCACCGCAGCTCCCGTAGGATATGCGAAAGGAAGGAGGTGGGCGGGATGTTTACATTCCGCTCATCTCCGCCCCTCCGCTCCTATTGGCCGCCTGCTGTGTTACGTCGCAGTGACGCCGTACGACCCGCCCCCTTAATAAGGAGGCGGGTCGCCGGCCAGAGCGACGTCCCAGG
Source organism: Anomaloglossus baeobatrachus (assembly GCF_048569485.1). Taxonomy (NCBI): domain Eukaryota; kingdom Metazoa; phylum Chordata; class Amphibia; order Anura; family Aromobatidae; genus Anomaloglossus; species Anomaloglossus baeobatrachus. The sequence goes on along the minus strand of NC_134357.1, from coordinate 532,911,025 downwards.
ACAGGTGAGTCCATGTGAAGCTGCCGTAGCGATGTTCGCTACGGCAGCTATCACAAGGATATCGTACCTGCGACGGGGGGCGGGGACTATCGCGCTCGGCATCGCAGCATCGGCTTGCGATGTCGCAGCGTGCAAAGCCCACCTTAGTGTGATCCAATTGTCTAGGATTAGAGAATTCAGTCAGGAGGAGGAGTACTAAAGTTATCCATTTGCTCCATGCTATCATTCCACAGAAATTGGCTTGCACTAATGTCACAAGAGTCTCCAGATCTTAGGAGACTTGTGACACCTCTGGGATCTGAGTCTCATATGGTCTTGTGAGACCCTGGGTTTTAAACATATTTGCTTTCTTTCAGTGCAGCAAGGGTTAAGTACTCTTTTTTTGCTGGTAGCTTTTTGTTAGTTCATTTCAGGTGCAGCTGGTTGTGACCACTCCCCTACACCTTAAAGGGGTGGTTCACCCATATTTTTTATTTTCTAGATTGATATATTGAGAAACAATGTTTCTCTCAAATACCTTATGTTGGCAATAGTGCCTGTGAGAGGCGCTTTTGCAGACCGCTGTTCCCTGTTCCGTAACCCCCGGGCTCCGTGATGTCACGTCAAGTTCCTGGTCATGTCTCATCATTGCGGCCGGCCCCAGTCTTCCTGGCTCACTGGGCTGTGGGCGGTGTTTCACCGCTTGTCCCAGACCGGTGTGTCTCCTGCTTGCAGCGCTCTGCTGTGAGGGAGGAGGGGGCTGATGGGCTGTGACGAGCGGTGAAACACCACCCACAGCCCATCACTCACGGACACTGCGGCCGGCCGCGGTGTAACAGGAACTTGACGTGACGTCGCCGGATCCCCGAGGTCACGGAGCCCGGGGGTCATGGAGCGGGGAACAGCGGTCCGCAATAGCGCCTCTCACAAGCACTATTGCCTATAATATCGATCTAGAAAATAAAAAATATGGGTGAACCACCCCTTTAAATAGTCTCATGTTCCATCACATGATGCTGGTTATAGAGATTCATTCTGAACTGAAGGAAGCTCTTGTAGCTGCTGGGGTCCTGTTGCCTGCAGCTCTGGTGTCTGGCTATAGCTTTGCAGTATATCCTTTTTGTCTATGTTCCTTTATCTGTCTACCTTCCCCTGTGTCAGACTATTGTAGAAGCGAAGTCTAGTGCACTCACCGGCCTTTGCACTAGCCAGGATGAGTGGAGGATCAGATAGGGACTAGGCATGGGACGGTGATGAGGGGAATGACTAGTATAGGGATGTTAGGGGAGCTCAGGGTTCAGACACAGGTTAGTCTCAGGAGATCACCCAACCCATGCTCCCTATCATCAGGGCTTTAATCTCCCTTTCCATTCCCGTTGTAACCTCTGTGTGCCAGACATTTCCTTATCTGAGCATGACAGCTAAGATGTCATCTGAGTTCAGTCTGGTTTTTACAAAGACTTGAATGGGTGCACACTGTCCGATTTACACAGCCAAATTTTTGGTCCAGTTGAGGGTTGTAGGAAGCTTGATACTGGTTATATTGCAGTTATTCATTCCAAATGGTGTGCAACCAAATATTCAGGGGGTGTGCCCATCCCCAAAATCCTTTCCTAATACATAGTAAATGTAATAATATTAGCAAATAGCTCCAATTAGAAATGTAGTAAAGTTATCACAATATGCCGCTTACCTTGTGTAGGGTATTGTAGCTTAGACATCCATGGTTACGAATAATTTTATTTATTTATTATTATTTATTTATAGAGCACCATTAATTCCATGGTGCTGTACATGAGAAGGGGGTTACATACAGAATACATACACAAGTTACAGTAGACAGACTAGTACAGAGGGAAGAGGGCCCTACCCTTGCGGGCTTACATTCTATAGGATTTTGGGGAGGAGACAGTAGGTGGGGTGTAGATTGGTCGGGGGCGGCAGCTCCGCTCGGTGGTCGGGCGGCGGCTCCGCTCGGTGGTCGGGCGGCTAATAGCAACTAAATAAACTGTCTCTATACGAGTGGTCGTAACCATGGATACCTAAGCTGCAAGGCCTTGCACATGAAGTAAGCGGCATAGTTAATCAGGAGAACTATACTACATTTCTAATCGGAGGTATTTGCTAAATATGACACCTACTACATATGGGGATAATATCTTAGAAATGGGAATACCCCTTTAGGTTGAGGGTGCCAACAATTTTGTCTGGCCCATTTTTATTGTGAAATTATATCCAAATTGCCTTTATTTTCTCTTTTTGTGTGTGTTTCAATACACACAAAAGAAATAAATGTGTATAATATGTATCTAAAATAATTTTCTGTGAGAAATACTTATTTATGGGGTCCCTAACCAAATATTACCTCTATATGCGGGTTTAACCTGCTTGTGTGTATGGGTACTCAATACATTAGCTAAATATCTCTTTGTTATGTTATGTTTGTTCATATTTCTCTGAATTTGGTGTGCAGCTTTCACTTCATATAGATTGTGTATATTTTGGCTAGCAGCCTGTTCACATTTACAGTGGTGTTCCAGCAATCTTTTTGATTGTAATGTAGTTTTTTCTGTCTGAGAACCCAGTCCCGCCCTTTAGCCATGTTATTCAATTTCCTACTCAATTTCAATTTTTCAATTTACACTCTGAAAAAGTGTATGGCGATTATGAGTAATAATGCACATCCATTATATGAGCTATTCATGAGACAGAAGAGCACCTTCAGTAACCGGCTAATCCTTCTAAGGTGTAAGAAGGAAAAATATAGGAAATCATTTGTGCCCACTGCTATGGGAATGTACAACAATAACATTAGTGTTAAATCATCAAGGTGAATGTTTACTTCTTCATTTATTCTACTTTTCAGTTTAGCCACTGTGTATGACCTAATCTAATGTATAATGTTCTTCTGTTAACTCTACTGTCTTGTCAATTAAGTAATTCATGTTGTGATTTAAGTTGTGCTGCTGTGATACCATAATTTCCCACGGGATCAATAAAGTGTATCGTATCGTATCGTATATAGCCAGGTCCCTTGCTTCCCATACACAAGCAGGTTTCAACCGCACATAGAGGTAACATTTGGTTAGGTACCCATACACACAAGCAGGTTTTAACCGCATATAGAGGTAACATTTGGTTAGGGACCCCATAAGTAAGAGATTACCGTGAAGTGGTTATGCGGCAGTAATGAATTGATCAATACATTATCTAAATATCTCTTTTTTTCCAAATAATCCTCAGCAGTCATGCAATGTCACATTTCAATTTTTTCAAATGGCTAAATGTATTTTTCATTCCTTATGTATTATAAAGCAGTTATGCTTCTTCATATTTCTCTGAATTTGGTGTGCAGCTTTCACTTCATATAGATTGTGTATATTTTGGCTAGCACCCTGTTCACATTTACAATGGCGTTCCAGCAGTCTTTTTGATTGTTTGCAGAATTGGAGATTTTTCAAGAGTGGTAGTAGAACTGGGGAAGGTTCCAGGGGTTGAGGCAGAGATGGGGCGGAGGCAGAGTCTCAAGGGAGCCCGAATATTTTGGCAGTATGGAGCCCTGAAATTCCTAATTGCAGCCCTGTTGATATGTCACATATGATGCAGTGAGCAGAAAGGCAAAAGTGATTCTGCAGTGCAGACCAGCGAGCAGCATCAGGGTGAGAACGCCGAAAATGAGCACATACTGCATGCACTTTCAGCAGAGGCTCTGATAGATGTGGGTAATCTTTTAGAAGCTTGGCACCACCAAATTCAGCACATGCACCAGGCAAGGGATGTGTGTCAAGCTAAGGCTATGTGCGCACGTTGCGTACTAGCCCTGCAGATATTTCTGCAGCGATCTGAAGAGCACATGTGCGCTTTAGATCGCTGCAGAAATGTCCGTAGTGAGCGCCGATTCCATGCGCTCTGCCTGCAGCTCCTGCCATAGACAGAGCAGGAGCTGCCGGCAAAGCGCAGGAAAGAAGTGACATGTCACTTCTTTTTGCGCAGCGCTTCGGCAGTAGCCGAAGCGCTGCGCTCTTAGACGCCACGTGCGCACGGCCCCTGCACAATCTCCATAGACTGTGCAGGGGACGCTGGACGCATGCAGTTACGCTGCGCTACGCAGCGTAACTGCATGTTTTTACGCAACGTGCACACATAGCCTAAGAGTAACAAGGAATACTTCAGCTCACCTGCTGCCCAGACAGTAATGCCTTGCAGGTGCCTGGAATCCCCCGGTAAGTCCCAACCGGTTATGGACAAGTATTGAAGAGAGAAAATGGATATGACTTATGACTAAGGACTCTTTCGTGGTTTTAAAATGAAGTCCGAAACGCGTAAAGTTCTCATGCTATAACATCTATTTTGGTCTTCACGGTATTTTTTAATGGTTTAAATAAAGACTTTGATGGTTTTACTTCAAGAGGAATTTGTGCCGGATGTGTGTCAAGCTGCCTAGGCTCAGAACTGATTATGGAGTCATGTCCTTTGCCTGCGCACTCCTCCCAGTTATTTCATGTACCTCTACATTCTTGTTTTTGTCTCCTTTCCTTTACTTGAGTGCAACTACTATTTTTGAATACTGTATGTCATGTTCAGTATGCACCAGTGCAGACTATGAGATTAGGAAGTGCTGACAATGTTTTCTAGTTTGTATTATGGGGTCATGTCCTTTGTCTGTGCACTCCTCCCAGTGTTTTTAATTTTCATTTTGCAGGTTCTATTCTAGTCCATATAATAGTTCAGTTTGGACAAGAGAGGCATAGCAATTAGAGTAGGACCCAGATAAGAGTTACACCTTGACGTTGGTATCTGGGTACAAGTAAATTTGGACACCTTTATTTTCTAAGTAACATATATTTTTCAAAGAATTTTTTTCATGTTTTCTTAACAATAATACGTATTCACATTCCAATATTCATGATCTACATTCTTGTTTGTTCTCCTTCCCTTTACTTGAGTGCAACTGCTATTTTTGAATATGGGCTCATAACTGAGACAAAATTTTGTCTGTTATCGCACACCGCCAGGCCAGGCTGTAGGTTCACCATCAATAGCCACTCATATTTGTTGTTTTTGTCCGTCCACAGCTCCTGCACGGTGTGAGATTTGCCCCCCCCCCCCCAGGCAGATGAGTTTAAGAATGGCCTGCTGTCGTTTATCTCTGGCTGTGTTGAAGTTGGTGGTGCATGTCTTACTGTGATTGGATGTGGAGGATGTGGCGGAGGAAGTGGAGTAGGAGGCAACATTGATCTATATGCGTCCAGCAATCCAACTTAGTGGTAGGGCAAGCGCTGGAATACCTGGCGTCTCATGCCCAACCGCCATTAGGTTTACCCAGTGTGCAGTTATTCCTGCCTGTGCTTATTGGTCTACGTATTCGTACTTATGTGGAGTGAGCAACGGATTTGTTCTGCCACATGTGTGTGCAGAATAAGAGTGCCACACCTGTAAAAATAGTGGCGGCTGAGAACAAAGTACTGCGGTACAGCCAAATACATAATTTGTTGGAAACTGTCTGTCTGAAATCCTGCCATTCAGGCTGGTGGAGACAAAGGCAAGCATTTTTTAAATACTGTCGTTTGGGCCGGGGCTTGTGGGTGGGTATTTCATCTTTCTATGGAGGATTTGGGGAACTTCCATTGGATGGTGTGGATATAGTAGGTGATGCTGGGGGTGTTGTTGTCACATCATGTGCTTGCAGGGAGGCAGGTGGCCCTGGTGATCATGAGCGGGGGAAAAAAAAAAAAGAGGCCAACACCACAGAAGAAAAGGGAACAGGAGAAGCTGAAGTTCTTTCCTGATTTCTCAGGAAAATACTCCACTGCACCTCGTTCTTGTCACTCAGATGACGCATAATGCAGGTGGTGCTCAGATTGATAACATTTTTCCCTCACTTCAGGCTCTGATGGCATAAAGTGAAAACCACCATTCATAATCAGCACATTCCTGGAAGAACTGCTTTGTTGTGAGATTTCACACATGTGCCGAGTGGCAGCAGCTGATGTACCGACTATGGGCCATCCGCTGTGCTTCTGCCCCATGCTCCCTCTTTTGCTGTGGTGCTGTTTCACTATCATTGCCTTCTCTCAAGGCGGGGTCAAGCACCTCATCATCATCCCTTGCATCGTCTTCCATCCACTCCTCAGCTCTGCCCTACTTCCCAGTTTGAACACTGACAGAATTTGCAGCAGTTGGCACCTGTGTTTCATCATCCTCTGAGCTGTGGTGTAGCTGTGTGCCACTGCCCTCCCACTAACTCATCTGTCAACACGAGTGGTTGGGCCTCAGTGCACTCGGTCTCTTCCACTTCTGGGGCAGGGCCGATGGGCCACGGGACCCCAGCCAGTAGTCATCAAAAAGCATGAATGACTGCTGCATGACTTGTGGCTCACACTACTTGACTGAATTTGAATAGGTTGATGTGTAAGGAAGATGATCATAGAACTCGGGAACCAACTCTGAGCTTTCAGGTGTGGACCAGGTGGAAGGCAATGCAAAGGAACTGGAGGCACTGACAGCCATAAATCTAAAACCACTTCAACATTTTCTTGCCTCACCATTTGTGCAGCAGTAAAAACAATGGATCACCATCAGATATTCCTACAAAGAAAGAATGGATCATACATGTAAACAGTAACTTGTAACAGGAACATGTTTATTATTGTCACATACATAAACTAAAGACGTTTATTCAGATAAGGAGATTGTGGATATAAAAAAAAACTATAATGAATGGTAGATGACTGAGATTAGAAGTTAGAAAAAAAGGAGGAGGAAACGGTTAATTTTTTGAGCGAGGAGGCAGGTGAAAGGGGTTACAATACTCTATTCATACAGTGAATATATAAGTATAAAACAATGTGATATATTTAATGCTAATGTTGTATTGCATTTTAGATAACCGACGTCTATTAGTAACTGGATATATTTTATTTCTAATGTAAGTACTAAGTTGCTTTCCCGTTCTCATTTGTCATTACTTTGACTGCCTCTGTTATAGGTTTTCTTCTATGGTTTGTGAAAATATATGTCTTACCCCCTGTGTGAGTTCTCTGATGGACAACTAAATCTGATTTCTGACTAAAACATTTCCCACATTCTAAACATGAATATGGCTTCTCTCCTGTGTGAGTTCTCTGGTGTTTAACAATACCTGATCTATCTACAAAACATTTCCCACATTCTGAACATGAAAAAGGCTTCTCCCCCGTATGAATTCTATGGTGTTTAACAAGACTTGATTTATCAGCAAAACATTTCCCACATTCTAAGCATAAATATGGCTTTTCTCCTGTGTGAGTTCTCTGATGAACAACTAAACCTGATTTTTTATTAAAACATTTTCCACATTCTGAACATGAATATGGTTTCTCTCCTGTATGAGTTCTCTGATGGACAACAAATTCTGAGTTATGAGTAAAACATTTCCCACATTCTGAACATGAAAAAGGTTTCTCCCCTGTGTGAGTTCTCTGATGGACAACTAATTCTGATTTCTGATTAAAACATTTCCCACATTCTGAACATAAAAAGGGCTTCTCTCCTGAGTGAATTCTCTGGTGTCTAAGAAGATGTGATTTTTCTGTAAAACATTTCCCACATTCTGAACATGAAAAAGGTTTCTCCCCTGTGTGAGTTCTTTGGTGTTTAACAAGATTTGGTTTATTTGCATAAAATTTCCCACATTGCGAACATGAAAAAGGTTTCTCGCCTGTGTGAATTCTCTGATGTTGAACAAGAATTGATTTATCTGCATAACATTTTCCACATTTTGAACATGAATATGGCTTCTCCCCTGTGTGAGTTCTTTGGTGTTTAACAAGATTTGATTTATTTGCATAATATTTCCCACATTCTGAACATGAATATGGTTTTTCCCCTGTGTGAACTCTCTCATGTCTAACAAACTCTGATTTGTGGTTAAAATATTTCCCACACTGTGTACAAGGAAATCTTGTCTTGTCTGTGTGAATTGATTTCTGAGTAACAAAAGACATTTTGAGAGACAAAGATTTTCTATATTCTCCACTTGAAAATGGCTTCTTTGCTTTAAGAAAAGTTTGATTTCTAATGCCACTTTTGTGACTTTTATTTTTCTTAACAGTCTGTGATGAATCAAAAGATAGGACCTGTTTAAATGGATCAGATGATAGATGTTTGCTGTGAAGGGATGATGAGATATCTGGACTAATAGCATTGACTTCAGCTATGTCTTGTGTAATTTCAAAGTTATCCGATTTAAAAATTGTAGATATCAGTATTTGCTCTGATCTGGTACAGTCACCTGCTAAGAATAAAATTATTTTTTAACAAAATATTAATAAAAAAAAAATATAACATTTCTAAAACATCCATAGAAAAAACAAGTTATGTAGAAAAATTCACTAAGACAAAAACAGTTAACACTCTAACAATAGACTTCAGAGCAGGAATGTGTAGAGCATGATGTCAGCCCTGTTTGTTCATTCTACCTCTCAAATACTGGAATAAGCAGCTACAAAAAAAAATGCATGTAGGTCAGAATGATACCAATAAAAACTTACCTGATTAGTAATGTTGGAAAACAGCAACATAAAAGGAAAAAATATATATGTTTTTTTAAAACATTCAGAATTGTTTTCCCTCATTTAACCCCTTACCGATGTATGACATACTGAACACCTCATGGTTGTTTGGGCCTTAACGACACATGACGCACTTAGTAGGTCATGGCGATCGTGGGGGGTTCCAATGCTGCGATCGCCACTAGGTCTCTGGCTGATGTTACAGGTAGGACCCGGCTCTTACTGCCAGGAGCGATGCCTGCACCCTCTCGGCATTTTGACTCTCTAAATGCTTCGATCAATAGCGATCGCAGCATTCAGGTTGTAGGGAGAGGTTCTTGCTCCTCTCCCAGGTGATCAGGACACCCGTGATGCAATCACGGGGACCCAATCGCTGTCATGGTAATTGCGCTGATGTAAAGTAGACATGTGGGAAATGTTATTATTAACTATTTTGTGTGACATATCTCTCTGGTTTAAGAGCATATAAATTCAAAGTTTGAAAAATTGAGAAGTTTACTCCAAATTTCCGATATTTTCACCAATAAATGCAAAAAACATCATCCTAAATTTACAACCATTAGGAAGCACAATAGGTCACAACAAAACAAACAAACAATCTCAGAACCACCGGGATCCGTTGAAGCGTTCCAGAGTTATAATCTCACAGTGACAGTTGTCAGAATTGTAAAAAGTGGCTTGGTCATGAAAGTGAAAACCAGACCCAGAAGTAAAGGGGTTAATAGAAACAAAATTTCAATGTTTAGCATCGCCGTAACCAGACTTATGTGAGCAATAATGTCTCTATCTATTTTTACTGCAACAAGTCAGAAAAGCATTCTTTTCTCTTTTTTTTTTTTTACAGTACATTATATGGTAATATGGTGTCATTAAAAACTACAACTTATCCAACAAAAAACAAGCGCCAACACGTCTATGTTGCCAGAAATAAAAAAAGTTAGGTCTCTTGGAAGAAGACAAGGAAAAAAGCAAAAATGAGAAACACACTGGTCACCAAAGGGTTATCTTCATTTACTCTTGTAATAAGGAGAGCTTGTTATCTCTGGCTTGTCAGACTCCACAATGATGGCTCCAGTACAAGTTCTTATATAATGGACATTTGTAGAACTCTTACAGAAAATAACTTTCCAGCTCTTTAAAGGTAAAATATTTATGTAATCATTTCTGTCCTTTTTTTTTTTATACCTACATTTTGAGAGGCATTTAGAAAAGCTCCTGTGGGTGGGCTGCCAGGCCCCCATATACTCACTATGGATAATACTAATCTCCCGCATTTCTTACAATTACCCAGTGCCGAACATTGGATAATAAGGGAATTATTACTGTCACAGATATTAAAGATGGACTCGTCATACAAGGAGGATTAGAGAACTCAGATTTCTTCATTATTTGCAGTAAAACGGTTTATTCAGTCTTCACCCCGACATTTCGTTTTGGGTGACTTTTTTCCTTTCATGGATTATTATCAAAGCTATAAACGCAGAACTATTTCCCTATAAAAACATTCGATTAGTCAACTTTCGGAAGAAAAATTCTGGGATTTGTCTTAACCCCTTCCTGACTAGGCTATTTCTCATGTTTTCATTTTCCTCCCCTTCTTCTAAGAGCCATAACTTTTTTTGCTTTCTGTCCTCATAGCTTTATGAACGCCTGTATTTTTGCAGGACAAATTGTTCTTTTGAATGACACCCCTCATTTTATCGTCTGATGCACCGGAAAGCGAGAAAGAGATTCCAAATACTTTGAAACTGCAAAGAAATGCAATTACACAAATTTTTTTCTTTTTAAGTTACCATTTTCCAAGATCTGTAACGATTTAAATTTTTGGGATGTCAGCTTGTTTAAGGGCTTATTGTTTTGCGCCCTGAGCTGACGTTTTCACTGATACCATTTTGGGGTAGATACAATGTTTTGATCGCCTCTAATTACAATGTTGCGGCAGCTAAAAAAAACCCATAATTCTGGTGTTTTGATTTTTTTCTCGTTACGATGTTGGACAATCATATTAATTTATTTTTTTGTATTTTGAAAGAAGAGACTTTTAAAAACACAGTATTTTTTCTTTTTAGTGGGGCAAAAGGTTGGTTGATTTGAATTTTTGTATTCTTTTAAATATTTTTTTTTTCAAATTTTTACTGTGCTTGTTAGTCTTTTTAAGGGACTTGAACCTGTGGTCATCTGATCGTTTGTATTATGCATAGTAGTGCATAAGCACTGCTATGTATAGGGAAAAACACAATATCCTATGAATGCCAGCTACAGGAGTATCGTAATGACAGTAACGGGGGTGTTCAGCAGACTCCCATCGGTCATGGCAATCTATCACAACCCTGTGATCATAATATGAAGGATCGGCACTCACATTCATCTTATTCCTTTTTCTGATTTAATTCATGACAACATTTAAATACTTTAGTGAATGTGCTCAAGTGAAAAAAGACAATCAATTGAATTACATTAAATTAAATTGATGATGGTGGTGATTAAGTCCGATTCCAATGAAAATTCACAACCTTATTTAATATGTATCATACACTTCTTCCAAAACAATTTCTTATATACCGTATAAATATTTTTACCTTCATGTTGCATGATATTTTTCTAAAATAAGTTTTTAAAAACGTACCACAAGAAGAATTTTCACATACCGTATTTTTCGCTTTATAAGACGTCCCGGACTAAGACGCACCCCAAATTTAGAGATAAAAAAAAAGGTAAAAAAAAATAAAAATGGGGTCCGTCTTATACTCCGGTGTTGTCTTACCGGAGGGGGCAGCAGTGGTGGTGAAACGGGGTCACAGGAGGCAGAGGTTGTGCTAAAAGGTGCGGTGGGTCAGTGGCGGCAGGCGCGGCGGCGTCCGTGGCGGCAGGTCAGTAGTGGCAGCAGCAGCGGCGGCGGGTGAGTGGTGCAGCAGGCTGGTGCGGAGAGTGTCCCAGTGTCCGCATTCCCGGTTCAAATGATAGCGCCTGGAGCGGCACATGCACAGATGGAGCTCTCATCCAAAGGCTCCATCTGCGCACATGCTGACTCCCAAAGCCGCGCGTGTGCAGATGGAGCACGCATCCAAGAGCTCCATCTGCGCATGCGCTGACTCCCGGCGCCATCATTTGAAACTGGGACCGCAGACACACTGGGAAACCTGCCGCACAGCTGCTCGCACGCACAGAGTGGCAGCCAGCAGGCCGCCTGCCCGCCCGCCCACCCACACAGAGAGGCAGCCGGCACCGACAGGCACCCGGCTGCCGCCCGCACGCAGCCACAGGCACCCCAGCTGCCGCCCGCCCGCAGGTACAGGCACCCGGCTGCCGCCCGCCCGCAGGCACAGGCACCCGACTGCCGCCCGCCCGCAGGCACAGGCACCCGACTGCCGCCCGCCCGCAGGCACAGTCAACCGGCAGCCGCCCGCCCGAACGCACCTGATCGCCGCACAGACAAGCCCCCCAAGTAAGGCTATATTCGGATTTTAAAAGGCACCCCTCATTTTCCTCCCAAATTTTTGGAAGGAAAAGTGCATCTTATAATCCAAAAAATACGGTATATAGAAGACTTTGCTAAAAAAAAAAAAAATTGGGAAAAATGTTTTTCTTTGGAAAAAAATTATTTTAAATGAAAGAATAGTCATCAAAACATAAGTATACAATTCACCTAAAAAATAAGTATACTTACAATAAGTATAAAAATAAAGTATAAAAATAAATATACTTCCAATATCGGCACACTTTGAGAATAATATTTCAAATATATGACATAATATTTCCCAGCTTCAGATACTAATTTTGGAGCAGGTTAAACGACCATGGAGGTGAGGAAGAGGAAATCGCATAGAAATATTAAAATGTAGAGACACATACTGGATTGATCGTCTATAGGCACTCGAACCACGGGGTTTAAACTGGGAGTTCAATATTACAAGTTTTCTGTGACATTCATTTTTATGTAGAATTTTTCTTTTTATTTTAATGTTTTCATATTTCATTTAATTGAGTGGTTCTCTTGGGTTTATATTCATCCATACTGGTATTATTAAATCTACATATTATGTCATGAATACCACAGATGATACATTCACTTATACTGTTATTATCAAACTCAAACATTTTGCTACAAGTGTCATAGTTGTTATTTAACTTTGATCTGCCCGGCTGACGGCAGATCAAAGTACTGTAGTGTGTAAGCATGGGCGGTCTTTGACCTTTCCTGGCTCCTGCACATTACAGTACTTTGCTCTGTCCTCAGCATGGCACGTCAACGTGCGCATACGCAGGAGAGCAATGGAGACCTCTGTGTGGATGACACAGGAAGCGTCATGCACACGGGGCTGAGCAGGAGGACGACAATCGCACAAGATAGAGGAGGCGCCGGACCGAGACCACCCGATACCTATCGGACCAGACCGATCCTTAGGTGAGTATTATAAAAGGTGTTTTTTACGTTATACAGAGCGACCTGGGCTCTTATATATATATATATTCTGGAATACTGTATATAAGAGCTCACTGGTGGGGGCCGCAGGTTATAAGGAAAAACCTGGTGACAAGTTAACTTTAACTGTGTCTACCACCATGTACGTTGACATGTTTCATTGATGATACAAATACTCTTCAGTAAGTTTGATAATGGAACATCAATTGGGACTTATTATCTGTTTCTAATATTGAACATACAGTCGACTTTATCATGGATGTTTTTTATAATGACTGTATTCTTTCATATATTACAGGATTTCCATCTGTCTCTCCCACTATTCCTTATTAAATTATATATAATGTTATGGATTTGTAAAAATTGTGAAAATGGAGTGATCCAATCCGTTTTTCCCCCCAAAATTGTTCCAAATATTTTTTTCCCTCAAAGTTTTTTTTAGCACAGTCTTCTATATATGTGAAAATTCCTTTTTGCAGTATATTTATAACAACTTTTTAAAAAAAAAATGTCATGCAGCATGAAGGTAAAAAAAATAATAACAGAAGGACTTCCAATGTCATAAGTAATAGGGACAGTTTGATTTAACAGGAAAATGGTGACCACGTGATTTGTGATATGGCCGGATTACAAAAAGCCACAAGCCTGTGACTGAGAAGAATCTGCAACTTCTCTACATTTAACAAAAAATATGTCGCTATAGGAGATATATATAGGAATTATATGCAGTGATGACAATGCACCATCAATATCTCAAAAATATCAAATGGAAAAGAGGTTATTGAAAAACCAATAACCTAATGAAAAAAAATAGCCAACCAACTAAATAAAATATGTAAATTTTATTAAATACAAAAAAATATGAAATAGCAAGGTAGAAGGTAATGAATAAGTGCATATGGCACCAACCACAAAACGGCACAGCAGTAAGATAACAAGTAGGATCACAAAAACAAAAGATGAAAAAAATACAAAAAAAAAGGTATAAATATATAGACCTGTATTTATAAATGGCTGTGGAAAATGTCCCTAGAGAAGTATACAAAATCCACATAAAGTGCATGCAAATGTCACAGTCATATACATATCTCAGAGGTATATCAAAAATATATACAGTCATATGAAAAAGTTTGGGCACCACTATTAATGTTAACCTTTTTTCTTTATAACAATTTGGGTTTTTGCAACAGCTATTTCAGTTTCATATATCTAATAACTGATGGACTGAGTAATATTTCTGGATTGAAATGAGGTTTATTGTACTAATAAAAAATGTGCAATCTGCATTTAAACAAAATCTGACCGGTGCAAAAGTATGGGCACCCTTATCATTTTCTTGATTTGAACACTCCTAACTACTTTTTACTGACTTACTAAAGCACTAAATTGGTTTTGTAACCTCATTGAGCTTTGAACTTCATAGGCAGGTGTATCCAATCATGAGAAAAGGTATTTAAGGTGGCCACTTGCAAGTAGTTCTCCTATTTGAATCTCCTATGAAAAGTGGCATCATGGGCTCCTCAAAACAACTCAAATGATCTGAAAACAAAGATTATTCAACATAGTTGTTCAGGGGAAGGATACAAAAAATTGTCTCAGAGATTTAAACTGTCAGTTTCCACTGAGAGGAACATAGTAAGGAAATGGAAGAACACAGATACAGTTCTTGTTAAGCCCAGAAGTGGCAGGCCAAGAAAAATATCAGAAAGGCAGAAAAGAAGAATGGTGAGAACAGTCAAGGACAATCCACAGACCACCTCCAAAGACCTGCTGCTTCATCTTGCTGCAGATAGTGTCAATGTGCATCGGTCAACAATACAGCACACGTTGCACAAGGAGAAGCTGTATGGGAGAGTGATGCGAAAGAAGCCGTTTCTGCAAGCACGCCACAAACAGAGTCGCCTGAGGTATGCAAAAGCACATTTGGACAAGCCAGTTACATTTTGGAAGAAGGTCCTGTGGACTGATGAATCAAAGATTGAGTTGTTTGGTCATACAAAAAGGCGTTATGCATGGAGGCAAAAAAACACAGCATTCCAAGAAAAGCACTTGCTACCCACAGTAAAATTTGGTGGAGGTTCCATCATGCTTTGGGGCTGTGTAACCAATGCCGGCACCGGGAATCTTGTTAAAGTTGAGGGTCGCATGGATTCAACTCAGAATCAGCAGATTCTTGACAATAATGTGCAAGAATCAGTGACGAAGTTGAAGTTACGCAGGGGATGGATATTTCAGCAAGACAATGATCCAAAACACTGCTCCAAATCTACTCAGGCATTCATTCAGAGGAACAATTACAATAATCTGGAATGGCCATCCCAGTCCCCAGACCTGAATATCATTGAACATCTGTGGGATGATTTGAAGCGTGCTGTCCATGCTTGGCGACCATCAAACTTAATTGAACTGGAATTGTTTTGTAACCTGGAATGGTCAAATATACCTTCATCCAGGATCCAGGAACTCATTAAAAGCTACAGGAAACTTCCGGTTCCGGTCCTGGCTGAGGAGGCAGCATAGAGGAAAAGCTCCCGACACCCCTCTGAGAAACCGACGATAAACAGCATACCCGGGCAAGTGAGCGAGCAGAGAGCAGCACGTCTGGTAGCAGGAAGCACACAGCTATGGAGCGGTACTTACTGAGGAGTGCTGGTGGTGGTGAGGGGACCTGCAGGAGTGGAGATCCTGACTGCCGGCGGGGAGAAGAGGAGACTGTCATGGCACCGACAAGCCTGATGGAGGAGGAGCCAGAGTCCCCAGTGCAAGATGTGGTAATGGAAGCCAGGAGAGGGAGAAGTGAAGGAGATGAGAGCGGGGGGTCGGGGGAGGATGGAGCAGGAGAGAAATCGCTGCAGGGGATTGCAGAGGGAGAAACACAATGGATAGAGGAAGGGGACATGGAGGAACAAGAAAGAGAGGAGGAGGAGGAGTGCAGCAAGCAAAGAGTGCCCAGAGACGCAGGAGACCGGACTGATCACTTAGACACGCAATATAAGGTGTCTAATCATGATAAACGCCAGCAGAAGCTGCATGTCAGAAACAGTAACACTCCTTCTAAAGCAAACAAGAAACTGCTGGCCACACCATTATCTAAATACTGTAAACAAATGGGGGAGAGTGAAAAAACCCAGCTCAGAATAAGAGAACTAAGAAACCAGCACCACCTGCAGGCCAAGACAAGCATGCACAAGAGCTCAATGTTGATTATAAAAAATTGGCTGCCGAAGTGACATCACATCTGTCAAAAGAGATTAAAGTGGCCATTGAAACAGCCATACAAACATCCCTAGCAGCTATGCAAAAGCAGATTAGTGGACATGCATCTAGACTGGCAGAAACAGAGCAGAGAATATCTGACTCAGAGGAGAAAATAATGGCTATGCAAGAGCAAATAGCAGCTCTAGTGAAATCTAACGATTATTTGAGAGATAAAGCGGAAGACTTAGAGAACCGATCGAGGCGAAATAATTTACGCATTGTGGGGCTGCCAGAATCGGTATCTTTGGGATAGCTGGATAACATATGTGAACACGAGTTACCTCAGGCCCTGGGCATTAAGGCTAAATTCAGAGTGGAAAGAGCGCACAGAGTGGGACCACTAAGACAACAAGAAGCGAATAGGGGAGAGGATCCAAACCCAAACAAGAAAGCCCCGCTGAGGGCTAGACAAGTGATAGTCAAATATCTTGATTATAAACATAAAGAGGAAATACTGAGGGCCTTTAGAGACAGACAGCGACCATTGCATTACCAAGGCAACAGACTGCTAATTTTCGGCGATTATTCAGCAGAAGTCTCCAGAAAGAGAAAAGAATTCAGCAAAGTATGTTCATTCCTGTATAACAAAAAAGTCAAGTGCCAACTGCTATATCCTGCCACACTGAAAGTCAGAAATCTTAATGGCTCGTTTGCATATTACAAAGACTTTAAAGAAGCAGAGCGTACTCTCATGGCAGAACAGGATAAGAATCGGGCTGATGGACAAAAAAGAGGAAATAATGGAGAAGGGACCAGCAGAGGAGGATCTCCAAGAGGCCCAGGGAAAGACTCGAGAAGCTTTGAGGAGCAATCGCGGGTGGAGAGTAGAGAGGAAAGGAGATTGAGCCCAAATCAACAAAATAATCCTCGCTCGGAACACAGAGACTAACTGTTGGAAATGGTCCATGATAACTGAACTGAACTAGATATTGCTGGTCCTGTTCTCGCACTCTCTCACTCTCTTGATTTCACTCTCTCATGTTCAGTTTTGCTTTAACGCTTGCTATCAGTTTCACTTTCAGTCTTACTCCTAACGTTCAGTCTCACACTCTCACACTCACTCTCAGTCCCACACTCTTTTTTTTTTCCCTCCCTCACATATTCAGTCTCATTTTCAGTTTCACGCTTACTTTCAGTTTCACACTCACTCTCATACTCAGTTTCATTTTCAGTCTCACGCTCACTTTCAGTACCTCACGCGCTCTGTCACTCTTTTTCTCTCGCATATTCAGTCTCACGCTTACTTTCAGTTACACTTTCAGATTCACTTTCATTCTTACTTTCACTCGCCTTTGTCCAGGAACGACTTCCAGGCGTAAATGAAGTGGATCTGTCTGCTCTGAGTGCTGGGACGACCACCAGAAAATAGAGCTAAGTTGGACTTGAAGTCCTTATAGAGTTTTTGTCATACTGTACTATTTTTGACATTATTTAAGGCTCGTTCATGTGACTCATGTGAATCCGGGGCTAGAACGTATACTCTAAGGGGGGTGACTAGGGAGCTCAACAGTTTGGCTAGGAAAAGGGGAAGTCATCAGCATGGCGAAAAGAGCCAAAAATTTCCCAGAAGGGAAAACGTGTTCTACAGTTACTTGTTTATTGTTATATTTGTTATACCTACAAGGTGGGGAAAAGATATATCAAGCCTGGGGGGCAAATTCTATGCCTGGTAATAATTGTCTCGTCTCTTGTGAGTTCAGGGCCCACAGGGGAGGAAGTAGTAAGAGCAAAATACAAAGGCAAATATGGTACAAATAACTACATGGAATGTGAAAGGCTTGAGATCTCCTAACAAACGAGCAATGATACTAAGACATCTGAAAAGACTAAAAACAGATATTGCATTATTACAGGAAACGCATTTGAGGAAGGAGGACTTTTTTCGCATGAAGAAATACTGGGTGGGTACTGTATATGGGGCAGAGGCACAAGGTAGGAAAGCGGGGACAATGATTCTAATACATAAACAGCTCAGCCATGAAGTAGTGACACACGAGGCAGACGACCAGGGACGGTGGCAACATTTAACAATCATTAATCCAGCGGGTAAATTAAGTATCTATAATGTTTACGGTCCAAACTCCCAACAGAGCATATTTCATGATGGCATAAAGGCCAACATACTAGCAGATGGGGAGACCAACATCATAGTAGGAGGTGATTTTAACACAGTTCCAGACTCAGCTGAAGACAGGAGGAGGGGGAAGGAGAGGACAGAGGATGTGGACAGAAGGCCGGACCATAGGGATGTAACATTAGAAGATGTGGGTTTGAAGGACATCTGGAGATTAGCTCACCCGCATGATAGAGAATATACACACTTCTCGCATCCTCATGATAGCTGGTCGCTGTGAAGATGTAATTTACCCTCTCACTGTATATGCTGTGATACTATGTCATGATATGTATATTTCCCTGGTTGTATTAGTTGTAATTCATGTATTTTCTTGGGGGAGCTACTGGTCTCAATGTGTCTCTCTCATACAATTGTAGTCTTGGCATCTAATGTGATTATGTAAATAGCCTGTCCTCTTCTTTCCAGAGTTGTGTATCTAATCTGTAATTGCATTTGCCAGTGAAGGAATAGTCATTGTTCTTTACAGCAGGGGATCCCTTCATCTACTGTGGCTGGCAGACATATTGGAGCCCTGTGATGGACCAAACCATTGATGATAGGATGTGTGACCCCTACCCCCTGAACAAACATGGTGGGCTGGTCAAGCAGCCCAGACAATGCATTTCCCTTTTTGTAACTTCAGAGTGAGCTGAAACTTGAAGAGAGCAGGAGCCCCAGCCTGGGTGGCTGTGGACACGGACGGAGCTAGGCCTGTGTGGCGGCCCGTGGGATTGTGTGGAACTCTTTGGACTACTGTAAGGACGATTGCTTTGTTATCCGGTCTGAGGATTGTCGGGAAGGGCCCCCGAATCTGTTTTATGTGGACTAATCGTGTGCTGTTCCTGTATTCCCATTAATAAACCTGTTGGATCGTTCCTCGGCCTCGTCCATCCTTTGCTCTCTTGTACACCCCCGTCACAAACTGGTTGGCAGCGCTGGGATCAGAGCAGAAGGAATGGAGGACAATGGCTCAACATCAGGAACCAGCACTGCAGAGTACAAGACCTGGACTTTGGGGAGCCTGCAATCAAAGGCCCGTGAAGTAGGAGTTCGTTTCAAAGGACTCTCCAAGGAGCAGCTGATTGAGGCGCTAGAAGGAGTCTGTTCGCAAAATGACGTGGAGGAAGGATCCTGACAGCAAACGGAAGAAAGACGGCAGCCGGAGGTGAATACCCAAAAAAGTCAATGGGTTGTGTGGTACAAGGAGGAGATGGCACTGCTTGGAGAGGAGGCCACCATAGAAGATAAGAGGGAGGCCATGCGTGGAGCTAAAGAGAAGGAGCGCAGGATGGAGGAGATGGCACTGCTGGATAAGGAGCTCGCTGTGGAAGCCGCGAGAGGTTCCAGACAGACTGTAACCCCAGCACCCATCATGAGGGAACTTCCCAGGGTGTCCCGCAAAGACTTTAAGCTGTTTAATGAGGCTGCAGGCGACATTGAGGGCTTCTTCCAGGACTTTGAGCATCAGTGTCGATTAATGGAAGTCCCGGACAGGGAGCGTGTCCGGCATCTGGTTGGGCTCCTAGAGGGGGGATCTGCTGAAGCCTATAGAGCTATGGACCCTCGGTGGAACTGTGAGTATGCGGATATTAAACAGACTATTCTAGAACATTATGCTGTGACCCCAGACACTTACAGGACTCAGTTCCGTGCTTTAGCCTGTGATGGGGAAGTGTCTTTTAAGATATATGCTCATAGACTCAAACAAATATGTAATCGCTGGCTGGAGGCAGAGGAGGCCTTATCTTGGGAGACCTTCCTGCAGGTCATCCTAAAAGAACAATTCTTTGCCCAGTGCCCCGCTGAGATCCGGGAATGGGTGCGTGAGAGAAAACCAGCGACAGTGGAGGAAGCTGCTGCTCTCGCTGATGAGGCTCTCACCATCAAGCCTCAGTGGAGGGTTCTGTTGGAGGATGGAGAGACGCCTAACAGCTCCACAACACCGGATGCCCCCAGTTATTCTGTCCCCATTGTTCCCCGTTCCTCTAAGCCACCACATGTTGATACCCGTGTTAATGTGCCTCCAGTTGCTTCTACTGCACTTTCTGGAATACGCCGGGGAGAGGAAGTAACAGAGCGCAGGTGTTATGCTTGTAGGCATCCCGGGCATTTGCAGGCCTCATGCCCAGCCAGGCCATGGAGGAATCATCCTCAAACCCCTACAGCACCTTCAGGTGGGAGCCGGCCTCCAAGTTCCCCTACCCCTTACCCAAGAGGACGCCTTGGATGGAGGGAGACCCAGCTCAGATGCTATCAATGTGGACAGCCAGGGCATCGGCAAGTCTCCTGCCCAGCTGTTCAAATGAGGACTGATCCTGCACCCAATCGGATTGTTAATTATTTACAGCCCAGTGCCATGGAGGAAGATGTGGCACCGTTATGTGAGGACTGGCCTAGTGACTCAGCCCCCCATGTTGCACCACCAGGAGTTTACGGGGTGCGACCCGCAGTTATGACGACTTCTGCTCATCGAGGTAAGCACTTGCAGGAGGTTGTGCTGGATGGACAGAGACTTGTTGGATTTTGTGACTCGGGTGCTTTCCTCACACTGGCTGATCCCCGAGTGGTTCGGCCTGAGGCAATCCATAGAGGACCTGGGATTGTTATTGAACTGGCTGGTGGACAATGGAGGACTATTCCCACAGCCACTGTGGATCTGAACTTTGGTTTTGGGGTCAGGCGATGTGTGGTTGGGGTGATGGGTGGTCTGCCTGCAGCTGTTCTCCTGGGCAATGATGTGGGAGAGCTACGATGCCAATTCGTGGCTGCATGAAGCCACATGTAAGTAACGCTCTGCCTGTGTGTACTTAACCAGTGACCTGTAGAGGTCCCTAGTACGTACACAAGTTGGGAGGGGAAGGAATT
Organism: Anomaloglossus baeobatrachus; assembly: GCF_048569485.1. Lineage (NCBI taxonomy): Eukaryota > Metazoa > Chordata > Amphibia > Anura > Aromobatidae > Anomaloglossus > Anomaloglossus baeobatrachus. The sequence goes on along the minus strand of NC_134357.1, from coordinate 532,889,832 downwards.
GTGAAGATGTAATTTACCCTCTCACTGTATATGCTGTGATACTATGTCATGATATGTATATTTCCCTGGTTGTATTAGTTGTAATTCATGTATTTTCTTGGGGGAGCTACTGGTCTCAATGTGTCTCTCTCATACAATTGTAGTCTTGGCATCTAATGTGATTATGTAAATAGCCTGTCCTCTTCTTTCCAGAGTTGTGTATCTAATCTGTAATTGCATTGGCCAGTGAAGGAATAGTCATTGTTCTTTACAGCAGGGGATCCCTTCATCTACTGTGGCTGGCAGACATATTGGAGCCCTGTGATGGACCAAACCATTGATGATAGGATGTGTGACCCCTACCCCCTGAACAAACATGGTGGGCTGGTCAAGCAGCCCAGACCATGCATTTCCCTTTTTGTAACTTCAGAGTGAGCTGAAACTTGAAGAGAGCAGGAGCCCCAGTCTGGGTGGCTGTGGACACGGACGGAGCTAGGCCTGTGTGGCGGCCCGTGGGATTGTGTGGAACTCTTTGGACTACTGTAAGGACGATTGCTTTGTTATCCGGTCCGAGGATTGTCGGGAAGGGCCCCCGAATCTGTTTTATGTGGACTAATCGTGTGCTGTTCCTGTATTCCCGTTAATAAACCTGTTGGATCGTTCCTCGGCCTCGTCCATCCTTTGCTCTCTTGTACACCCCCGTCACAGTCGCGTATTGATCAATTTTGGATTTCTCAAGGCCTAGTTTATGGGGCACAAGAATGTGTGATAGAAAACATGGTGATATCTGACCATAGTCCGTTGAGATTGGGTATCAGAGAGCAGTTCAAGAGAGGTACAGATATCAAATGGAGATTTCCATCGTTTCTTCTCAGACAAGATAATTTCCACAGGGTATTACGAGAGTGGTGGGGAGAATTCACAGAGGAAAACAAGGAACACAAAGGGAACCCAGTGCTATACTGGGAAACGGCAAAAGCGGTCTTGAGGGGTCGCCTGATTGGATATGCGGCCATGATCAAAAGGAAAACCAATGAGAATTATAATGCCCAGAGTGAAGCAGTGCGGGTAGCATACACAAAGTATTTGGCTAATAGATCTCCCACGACGAAAGACAGATGGTTGGAGGCAAAAAGGGGGTTCCACGAATGGGCAAAAAAAAAGGAACAATTATTTTGGTCGCACAGGGAAGCAGAGCTACATAGATTTGGCAACAAGGCGGGGAGGATGCTGGCGAATTTGGCAAGGGGTAACAGGAAAATGACAGTGATTTCCAAACTAAAAAGAAAGGGGGGGGAGGTGACCACAGATCCTAAGGAAATTAATAAATTGCTGGGACATTTTTATAGAAAACTATATGGGCCAGGAAACAACGACATGACTGACGAGGCAGAGTGGTTAAGACAAGCGCACTTGCCTAGCGTAACAGAGGAAGATCTGAGTGACCTAAATGCAGATATCACAGTTGAGGAGGTGACTAGAACAATCAGGGAGCTTAACACCAACAAGGCACCAGGCCCCGACGGTTTTAACAGCGAGTTTTATAAGGTTATGAGGGATCTGATCTCGCCAGATTTAACTGCGGTATTTAATGCATTTTTGGAAGGAGAGGAAATTCCTAAAAATTCAAACGTAGCATATATCAAATTACTCCCTAAGGGAACTAAAGACCTGGATGATCCCTCTAGTTATAGACCCATATCACTTATAAACCAGGATTTAAAAATAATATCTAAGATTATGGCTAATAGATTGGCCATGATTCTTCCAAGGATCATTACAGAGCATCAGGTAGGGTTTATTAAAGGGAGAAATGCTGTCACTAATATCCGGAAGACAATACTAGTGGTGGATGCGGTGAGATTGGAACAAATAGAGAGGGGGGCAAGACCCGCTCTAGTTACACTCGACGCAGAAAAAGCGTTTGACAATGTAAATTGGAGCTGGCTGGACAAAGTACTAGAGGTCACAGGGATTGTAGGCAAAATGAGGCTTTACATTAGGAATCTTTACGCTAACTCGGGAGCTAGGGTACACACTCCAGGTTTTTTATCAGACGTGTTCCCTTTGATGAAGGGAACAAGACAAGGCTGCCCGCTATCTCCCCTTTTATTCGACTTGGCCATTGAACCATTGTCAAGAATACTGCAGGGCCCGAATAGTTTTAAAGGGATTAAGGTAAGGGGAACTGAAATAAAGACAGCGCTTTTTGCCGATGATGTCATACTATATATGGGGGACCCTAACGTGGATTTGCCACAGACTCTAGCCCCAATTGAAAAATTTGGATTAGTCTCAGGATTCAAATTGAATAAAAAAAAGTGTGAGATCCTGTTCCTAAAAGGGGGGAATGTAAGGGATGGTTGTATATGTGGCATTCCTATAGCACAGACATCACTTAAATATCTGGGAATTCATATAGGAAGAACGGTGGAATCAATTTACGAGATGAATTATGGCCCACTAATTAGGAAAATTATAGCACAACTAAAGGGTTGGAAGGGTCTGCCTCTACCACTACTGGCAAGGTGCCACCTGATAAAAATGATGAGCTTTCCTAGACTGTTGTACCCATTCCAGACGATCCCGATATTGCTAAAACTGAGGGACGTAAATAGGCTCAACTCAGCGTATGCGGATTTTATATGGCGGGGAAGGAAACCTAGAATAAAGTTACGAACATTGATGAAGTCAACGGAGGAAGGAGGTCTTAGTTTCCCGGATGTTCGGGGTTATAACCTGGTGTGTATAATGAGACATGTGTTTGATTGGTTGAGAGGAACGAGCAGGCACTCAGACTATGGCATGGAAGCCAAGTATGCATCACCGTGGGATTTGGCGTCCATTTTACACTCCCCATTGTCCAGGGCGGATGGGCACATAAGGAACTCAATCTTATTCCGAGATACTATGCTAACATGGAAACTGGTAAGAAAGAAATTGGGACTGTCATGGAAAGTATCTAAGTACTTAAATCCCTGGGCATCTCCGAACTTTCCCATGGGACGGGAAAATAAGCTATTTACTAGATGGAAAGAGAAGGGCGTCGAGAGAATGAAGGATGTCATGAATGTGGAGGAGAGAAGGTGACTGACAGGACGGGAAGTGCTTGACAAGTATGAACTTAATAGCTCACATATCATCCAATATGAACAACTGAAGCATGGAGTATTTGTAGACTTGGGGGAGCTTGGAAAGGAATTGAATAAGAGTTTGATTGATGAGCTTATGGAAAGTGATGTAGCAAGTGTAAATGTTTCCAAAATTTACCGAACATTTCGGGGAATGCTTATATCTGGGGAGGATAGCTGTACTCTAACAGCGTGGGGGAAACAACTGAAAGGGCAGGAAGTTGTAGGGGATATATTGAAGGGATGGGCACAGATGCGGAAACATGTTACCAATGAGAGATGGAGAGACACCCAATTTAGAATTTTACACAGGGCTATTATGGGCTTCAACATCCCGGGAAGAGATATGCGGTGTCCTAAATGTCAGAGAGAAAAAACAGATATGCTACATGGACTATGGGAGTGAAAGGAAATTCACAGGTTCTGGAATCAAGTTAGATTATTTGTCCAGGCAACATGGGGAATTTCTGGAAATCTAGAGCTAATGGTGTGGATTTTCCATTCCTTTGAGGGAGGAGTAAGAGGGGGATCGGACATGTCGGGAAAGAAGAAATATACAATAGTACATGACATAGCCATGATAGCCAAACGGTCCATATTAAAGCATTGGATACAAAGGGAGGGACCATCCATAAAAGAGGTCATCGGGGAATTACATAATTTATTGAGGCTGGAGAAAGTGGAAGCGGAAAAGGACAAAGACAGGTTGACACCCAAGTTCTTTGGGAAATGGAGAAATTTCATTGAAAGTCAATTTACTCAGGGAGAAATAAATAATCTGATGACACCTTTTATACAATCGGAATGGTACCTTCTGAATGATAGCCAGGACAAACTGGGTAAATTGAAAATCACGGAGGTGTGGGTTCCGGAGGAAAGGGAGACGAGACGCTAAGGTAGCAACAAGACGTGCCAGAAAATTTGGAAGCAGTCGGGGTTGGCTTAGGGGCTTAATGATTCTAATTGACTTGTATCGCGTCTGTTATTTCTTAGTACTTTTGCCTTGGTTTAATAGAGACCATATCAATCAGATAAACAGTTTAAAATATCAAGTTGGGGCATTGCACCCTATTATGTCACATATTGTCAGACAAATGTTTTTTCCTTGTGTAACCTTGAATATCTTGTTATGTTTATAAAAAATTGGAAAATCAATAAAAAGTTTTGGAAAAAAAAAAAAGCTACAGGAAGAGATTAAAGGCTGTTATTTTTGCAAAAGGAGGATCTGCAAAATATTAATGTCACTTTTATGTTGAGGTGCCCATACTTTTGCATCGGTTAAATTTAGTTTAAATGCGGATTGCACATTTTCTGTTAGTACAATAAACCTAATTTCAATCCAGAAATATTACTGGGTCCATCAGTTATTAGATATATGAAACTGAAATAGCTGTTGCAAAAACCCAAATTGTTATAAAGAAAAAAGGGTAACATTAATAGGGGTGCCCAAAGTTTTTCATACGACTGTATGTCTAACAGAACACATCAAAATCAGATTGTGTGGGGGCAAATGCCAAACGTGTCTGTGGACAATTAGTGCATTTAGCAAAATCTTGTAGAAACTGCTCATATGGTATACAGTGGGGGAAAAAAAATATTTAGTCAGCCACCAGCAAGTTCTCCCACTTATAAAGATGAGGGAGGCCTGTAATTGACATAATAGGTAGACCACAAATATGAGAGATAAAATGAGAAACCAAATCCAGAAAATCACAGCGTCTGATTTGGCAACATTTTTTTTTTGCAAATTATGATGAAAAATAAGCATTTGGTCAATAACAAAATTTAATCTCAATATTTTGTTATATATTCTTTGTTGGCAATGACAGAGGTCAAACGTTTTCTGCAATTCTTCACAAGGTTGGCACACACAGTTGGTGGTATATTGGACCATTACTCGATGCAGATCTCCTTTGGAGCAGTGATGTATTGGGCCTGTCGCTGGGAAACACAGACTATCAATTCTCTCCAAAGGTTTACTATGGGGTTGAGATCTGGAGACTGGCTAGGCCACTCCAGGACCTTCATATGCTTATTATTAGGACACTCATTTGTTGCCCTGGTGGCCATGTTTCATCTTCAATGCCCTTGCTAATGGAAGGAGGTTTGCACTCAAAATCTCACGATGCATAGCCCCATTCATTCTTTCATATACATGGATCAGTCGTCCTGGTCCCTTTGCAGAGAAATAGCCACAAAGCATGATGTTGCCACCCCCATGCTTCACAGTAGGAATAGTGTTCTTTGGATGCAACTCAGTATTCTGTCTCCTCCAAATACGACGAGTTGTGTTTGTAACAAACAGTTCTACTTTGGTTTCATCAGACCATATGACATTCTCTCAATATTCTTCTGGATAATCAAAATGCTCTCCAACAAACGTCAGACAGGCCCGGACATGTACTGGCTTAAGTGGGGGACACGTCTGGCACTGCAGGATCTGAGTCCCTGGCGGCGTAGTGTATTACTGATGGTAGCCTTTGCTATGGTTGTCCCAGCTCTATGCAGGTCATTCACTAGGTCCCCACGTGTGGTTCTGAGATTTTTGTTCACGGTTCTTGTGATCATTTTGACCCCACAAAGTGAGATCTTGCGTGGAGCCCCAGATTGAGGGAGATTATCAGTGGTCTTGTATGTCTTCCATTTTCTTATAATTGCTCCCACAGTTGATTTCATCACACCAGACTGCTTGCCTATTTCAAATTCAGTCTTCCCAGCCTGGTACAGGAGTACAATTTTGTTTCTGGTGTCCTTCGACAGCTCTTTGGTCTTCACCAAAGTGAAGTTTGGCATGTAATTGTTTGAGGTTGTGGACAGGTGTATTTTATACTGATAACAAGTTCAAACAGTTGCCATTACAACAGGTAATGAGTGGAGGACAGAGGAGCCTCTTAAGGCCACGTCTCACTAAGCAACATCGCTAGCAACATCGCTGCTAAGGCACGACTTTTGTGACGCAACAGCGATGTTGCTAGCGATGTTGCTGTGTGTGACATCCAGCAACAACCTGGCCCCTGATGTGAGGTCGCCGGTTGTTGCTGAATGTCCTGGACCATTTTTTAGTTGTTGCTCTCCCGCTGTGAAGCACACATCGCTGTGTGTAACAGCGAGAGAGCAACAACTGAATGTGCAGTGAGCAGGGAGCCGGCTTCTGCGGACACTGGTAACTAAGGTAAATATCGGGTAACCAAGAAGCCTTTTCCTTGGTTACCCGATATTTACCTTCGTTACCAGCGTCCGCCGCTCTCACACTGTCAGTGCCGGCTCCCTGCACACATAGCCAGACTACACATCGGGTAATTAACCCGATGTGCATTCTGGCTAGGAGTGCAGGGAGCCAGCGCTAAGCGGTGTGCGCTGGTAACCAATTTAAATATCGGGTTGGTTACCCGATATTTACCTTAGTTACCAAGCGCAGCATCGCTTCCACGCGTCGCTGCTGGCTGGGGGCTGGTCACTGGTTGCTGGTGAGATCTGCCTGTTTGACAGCTCACCAGCAACCCGTGTAGCGACGCTCCAGCGATCCCTGCCAGGTCAGGTTGCTGGTCGGATCACTGGAGCGTCGCTTAGTGTGACGGTACCTTTAAAGAAGAAGATACAGGTCTGTGAGAGCCAGAAATCTTGCATGTTTTTAGGTGACTAAATATTTATTTTCCACCATAATTTGCAAAAAAAATCTTGCCAAAATCAGACAAGGTGATTTTCTGGATTTGTTTTCTCATTTTGTCTTTCACAATTGTGGTCTAGCTATCACGTCATTTACAGGCTACTCTCATCTTTTAAGTGGGAGAACTTGCACAATTGGTGTCTGACTAAATACTTTTTTCCCCACTGTACATTGCTCATTGGAAGATAAGGCAAAGCACAATGATGTATATAAGGGTACAATATCTAAGTTCAGAAATGCATACCTGAGGCCATGATCCGCCGATGCTGTGCCAACACCAGGACCCTACACATGTTTCGTGTTTATATTCATCATTGTGCTTTGCCTGATCTTCCAATTAGCCATGTATGCCATATGAGCAGTTTCTACATGGTTTTGCTAAATGCACTAATTGTCTACAGACACATTTGGCATTTGCCCCCACACAATCTGATTTTGGTGTGTTCTGTTAGACATATGCATTTTTGATATACCTCTCAGACATATATGTAGCACCCCTGAGGTACCAGGTGCCACAAATGTAACCAGTGGAAATCCAAACACCGGAATATCCATGCCAGTCAACACACCAGCACCCCCAAGCCACATACACAAGACCAACACTAGACTGGGAGACTGCCTAGCAACAGGTAAAAGGGATGGGCACTGATTTGATAGTTTCCACCCAATCTGTAGGGAGAGACCCCAGTGAGGGGGAGGGGCCAGTGGTCAGTTGGGAAGTTGGCGGGAAGGAGAGTGGAGGAAGAAGTCGACAGTGAGCAGAGTAGTAGAAGTGGAGAGGAGAAGGAGAGGTGAAAGTAGAGAGTTGAGAGTGAAAATACAAAAAGAAAGGAAAAGACCTAAAGTAACACCGCAGTGCTGTAACAGGAGTGAGGGACTGTGGAGCAAGGAACCAGGACTCCAGAACCGTGGGTTACCTGTGGAAGTGTAAGGCTATGTGCCCACGGGACTCTCTACCCGCGGATATATCCGCAGGTACGACCGCAGGTTTCCCGCAGCTGATCTCCGGAATCTGCAGCTATACATAGCTGCGGGATTCCAGTCAAATATTTGTGGTAAACCTGCGGACATTCATGCGACTTACCTGAGGAAATCCTGGCCTCTATCTCTATAGTGGAGGGCCGGGATTTCCTACGATATTTCCGCAGGAATAATTGACATGCAGTTATGTGCAGCTGCGGGACATCCGCAGCATATAACGCAGCCGCACATACTGCAGCATGGACACAGACACTCCCCATGTCCCATAGAATAACATGTGGAGTGTCTGTACTTGCTAAAACCTGCGGATTTATCTAGAAAATAGAGATAAATCCACAGGTTTTCCGAGGCAAAATCCGTGGGTACAGAGTCCTGTGGGCACATAGCCTAAGACTCCAGGAACCGCGGGATGCCTGTGGAAGTCTGGGACCAAGGCTCACAGGACTCAGCACAAGGCGGGGTGCAGACCCTAGGACAGCGGGACACTTTATGCTCAACTGTTAAATCTGCCAGGCGAGAAGATCTCCAGGGTCCATAGCCAACCAAAGAGTCTGAAGCTTCAGCAGCAAAGAGGGGATCGGGGACTGATCCCGTTAAATAGTCTAGGCTGCCTGCAATAGGACCAAGACTGAAGAGAAGGGACTCCCAAGCAGCTGTAGGCCACGGGAGCCCATCAACGACAAGTGTGCATGGAGGACAGCCAACCCAGGTCACAGCTGGCATGGAAAACAAGGGGAGTGGGAACACCTGTAACCAGCATCCGCGGGTCCAGGCACCACGACTGTTTACCATCTGCGTACTGCACGCCCGGTACCAAGTACCCCACAGCCCCTGGGGCGTCACCTGTATGTGCATATATATTATTATTATTATTATTATTTATTATTATAGCGCCATTTATTCCATGGCGCTTTACAAGTGAGAGAGGGTATACGTACAACAATCATTAACAGTACAAAACAGACTGGTATAGGAGGAGAGAGGACCCTGCCCGCGAGGGCTCACAGTCTACAGGGATATATATATATGTATATATTATATATACATCCCTGTGACATTTGCATGCTCTTTATGTGGATTTTGTTCACTTATCTAAGGAAATTTTCCACAGCCATTTATAGATACAGGTGTATATATTTATACCCTTTTTGTGTTTTTTTCATATTTTGTACTGTTTTTGTGATATATTCATTACTGCTCTATCTTACTGCTGTGCCGTTTTGTGGTTGGTGCCATATGCACTTTATTCATTACCTCCTACCTTGCTATTTTATCATTTTTGCATTGCTAAAATTGACATTTTATTTAGTTGGTTGGCTATTTTCTTCATTGGGTTGTTAACCTCTTTTATATTTAGCAGTTATTACTCACCTGGGTAGTCATGTGTAGGAATCTCCTCTTTACACCACTCATCATCCCTCACATATGTCTCTGTAGTATTAGTATGGGTCAGATCTTCAGCCTGAAAGAAATATTGTAAAAGTCACAGACAGGTGGAGAAGTCACATCTATGATCAGCTGTAATACTGCCATATTCACTGTTCTCATTACACAAGTATAAAACATATAATACTGGAGGATAAAACAAGACTGAGCACAAGACCTTCACAGCCGTCTACACATCATAGGGAGATTTCATGGCACCTTCTCTCCATCTACCTGATGATCCTGAGGAACATTGAGCTCTCCTTGTTTACAGTCCTGTGGAAGAAGAGGACGGGGACATCTCTCTGGTGTTGTCCTCTTACTAGATAGAGCTGGAGGAGACACATACAGGGACTGAATTCATTCTTTACATACAGATAATTATAGGCCGTGTGTATTTAGTCCTATCTATTACCTGGTGATGTGAGGGGCTGGGGAACCTCCATCATGACGTCCTTGTACAGATCTTTGTGTTCTTCTAAATACTCCCACTCCTCCATGGAGAAATAGACGGCGACATCCTGACACCTTATAGGAACCTGACATATACAATGATATCGTCACCCCCGATACCTTCATAGTGTTACTGTATAATGTCCCAGCATTCCCAGCAGTGTCACCTCTCCAGTCAGCAGCTCAATCATCTTGTAGGTGAGTTCTAGGATCTTCTGGTCATTGATGTCCTCATGTATCGGGGGGTGAGGTGGAGGCCCCGTGATTGGGCTCAGGGGTCTTCCCCATCCCTCAGACACAGGGTCCTGACAGCGCTCACTAGGGGTCTTCTTCACTACTGTGTAATCCTGGTTATGGAGAGACACAGTAATAAATCTCACTACAGACATTTCCAGAGTCCTCACCTCTCCAGTTCTGTCCATCTGTTATTCCCATAGATAAGAATGATGTAATGTGATGTCATCAGAATCTCTCACCTCTCCAGTAAGCCGGAAAAGGATCTCTAGGGTGAGGTGTAATATCCTTTCTGCCATCTTGTCCCTGTCTCTATCCATCCTTGATTGGTCAAACAGGAAAATTCTCTTATATAGAAGATTTCCACTGACCGCATCCAATATTTTAGGGACCTGAAAGGGAAGATGAGAAAATCTATTATAAATAATCCATGTAATAATACAATCACCGGAGATAATGGGGGAAACATGAGGAGATATAATGTGCAGTTGTATTCTTAGATTGTATACACTGGAACATTAGTTAAGTCGGTGACAAAGTCAGCTTATCCCATTTACTTGCTATTGTTGGTCACTGCTTTGGCCACTGGTTGGCTGTAGGAATCACATATTCGCCGAGACTGACCAGAAAATACAAAGACTGATGAGGACACAAGCAGTGGTGGCACAGGACTCACGGGGATCATTAGGCTATGTGCGCACTGGGAAATGGAATTTTCTTGAGAAAATTCCGCATGCTCTCAAAGATTACCGCACCAGTGGTAAAAAACCGCGGCAAACCGCACCCGAAAACCGCATGCGGTTTGCCGCGGTTTGCTGCGGTTTCACCACGGTATTGTTCGCGGTATTGCCGCGTGCGGGTTGGGATGTGCTTTATTGCATTCAATGCAATAAAGCACATTGAAGAAAAAAAAAAAAAAAAAAAGTCAGTCATTTAATTCTGAGATAGTAGATAGATAGACAGAAGAATAGATAGAGGGATAGATAGATAGATAGATAGATAGATAGATAGATAGATAGATAGACAGACATAGATAGATAGAGGGATAGATAGATAGAGGACAGATCGCTGAATTTCCCACGGTCGGCAGTGAGTTCACATTACCGGCTGTGGGAAATGACCGGTAATTACCTCTGCTGTCTGCTGCATTCATTCAGCGCTGTGTCTGTGACAGTCGCGGCTGGATGTAAGCAGCGCAGGACATCGGAGCTGTGGATTACGCCGGAGCTTTGGTGCGGGAGGGTTTATTAAAATGGTGAACGAGGCTTGTTTGTTTTATTTAAAATAAAGGATTTTTCGTTGTGTGTGTGTTTTATTCACTTTACTTACGGGTTGATCATGTCAGCTGTCACATAGACGCTGCCATGATCAAGCCTGGAGTTAATGGCGGTGATCCACCACCATTAACCCCTTGTATTACCCTGCTGCCACTGCTACATGGCGGCAGGAAGAGCCGGGGACACGCCGGTGCTGCCGCATAATGCATGCGACAGTGCCGGGGCAGCTGCGGCTGATATTCTCGGCTGTGGGAGGGGGAGTGAGGCGGGGGACATTAACCCTGGTCCTCTCCCTCCCCAGCCTGAGAATAACGGGCCGCCGCTGTGTGCTTACCTCGGCTGGACGGTAAATATACAGCGGAGCCCACGTTCTTTGTTTTCTATATTTCCGTTTTCTTTCTATGTGTGTTCTATGTGTCTGTGTTCTATGTCTGTGTGTGTGTGTGTGTGTGTGTGTGTGTGTGTATGTGTGTGTGTGTGATCTGTGTGTGTGTGTTTACTCTCTGCACGGCTTCCTCTTCCTGTAATGACATCACTTCCCTGCAAAACCGCAGACAGGCGATGTACATTACCGGAGGTAAACCGCGAAATCCCGCAGGGAATAACGCAGGAAAACGCAGTGAACCGCACAGAATTTGCTTCCTGCGTTATTCCCTGCGGGATTTCACGATTACATTGCAGTCAATGGAGTGAAATCCCGCAGCGACGTGCAGAAAGAATTGACATGCAATTGTTTTTGCTGCGGGAATCCCGCAGCAAAACATGCAGCTGTCAAATTCCGCCTAGTGCGCACAGGATATTTTTTGCCCATAGGTTTTGCTGGTGATTCACTGCAGAGATGTTATGAACATTTTCTGCAGCGAAACATGCAGCAAAACCGCAAAAAATCCGCGGCAAAATCCGGTAAGTGCGCACATAGCCTTAATGTGTTACTAATTTCATTATGCTACAGTATTGAGTTTTTTCTTCTTTTACATCTTCTCATAAATCCTATATATTTTAGGCCACATACACACAGCAGTTTCTTCCTCGGAGTCTGCAGCTGGATACATTTCTCATAGATTTATCTTCCATAACGCTACTTCAGGTCTAATTTTATTTGGCCAGACTCAGTCGCCAACTACATCACCACCAGCCGCTTACATGAGTGTTTCCCGCCTTCCACCTACTGTAGTCTTCTATGACAATAGATCTAATTTATACACAGAGGTTTCTGCCGTTTTTCCCTCATGCTGTGGGCACACAGTGCATTTTTATCTAGTTTTTAGTGTTTTGTCACATAACTGCATGCAAATCCTTATGCTAGCAAAGTCAATAAGAATCGTGAAGTGTAGTGCACATGTTGAATGTCAATTCATTCAGGGTTTTTGCCAGTGCTTTTTACCATTGAAAGCAATGAAAAACGCATCAAAAACATGAGTTTTTGCACAGCATTTTTCCTACCAAGAGATGCAGAAATGGTGCAGAAATAGTCTTTAACCCCTTCAGCCCCCGGGCATTTTGTGTTTTTCCGTTTTGTTTTTTTCCTCTCTTTCTTCCAAGAGCCGTAACCTTTTTTATTTTTCCATCAATCTTGCCATATGAGAGCTTGTTTTTTGCGGGATGAGTTGTACTTTTAAATAAAACCATAAAGTTTTACCATATAGTGTACTGGAAAACGGCAAAAAAATTCCAAGTGCGGAAAAATTGCAAAAAAAGTGTGATCGCACAATAGTTTTTAGGAGATTGTATTCACCGTGTTCACTATATGGTAAAACTGATGTGTCATTGTGATGCCTGAGGTCAGTGCGAGTTTGTAGACACCAAACATGAATAGGTTTACTTGTATTTAAGGAGTTAAAAAAATTCACAAGCTTGTCGAAAAAAAGTAGCGCACGTTTTGCGCCATTTTCCAAAAACCATAGCGTTCTCATTTTTCAGATCTATGGCTCAGTGATGGCTTATTTTTTGTGTCTTGAGCTGATGTTTTTAACGGTACCATTTTGCGTAGATGCTACGTTTTGATCGCCTGTTATTGCAATTTGCGGCAACCAAAAAACGTAATTTTGGCGTTTGGAATTTTTTTGCCGTTACGCAGTTTACTGATCAGATTGATTTTATATTTTGATAGATCGGGCTTTTGTCAACGCGGCGATACCAAATATGTGTATATTTTTTATTTTTTTAACCCTTTAATTTTCAATGGGGGTGAAAGGGGGGTGTTTTGAACTTTTAGGTTTTTTTATTTTTTTTAATTTTTTAAAACTTTTTTTAACTTTTTTTTTTTATTTTACTAGTTCCCCTAGGGGGCTATAGCGATCAGCAATCCGATCGCTCTGCCCTATCTGCAGATCACAGCTACAGAGCTGAGAACTGCAGATTTGGTGCGTTACTTTCAATGCCGGCTGTATTCCGGCATTGAGAGGAAGTGACTCATGTTAGCTATAAGTGTCATCACATGACCCTGTGCTACCATGGCAACCACCGAAAGTCACGTGATCATGTCACGTGACTTCCGATGGGCGCGGGGTAAGTCACTGTCATGGCGGCGCGCATATACATCTCTCTGCCAGATTTTGGCAGCAAGATGTAAGGGGTTAATGGTCGCGGGTGGAAGCGATTCCACTCGTGACTAGCAGGCACACATCAGCTGTTGAAAACAGCCGATATGTGCGCAGATCGCTGCGACCTGGCCACGGCAGGGGGCGGGGATTAAAATCACACGATCCATGACGCACCCAGTACGTCATGGGTCGTTAAGGGGTTAACTTCCATATATTACATGAAAAATCCCTGGAAAAAGCAGGTGGTAAATGTTACAAAATGAAATTGGCACAAACTTCGCTTGTAAATCACCAAGTAAAACGCAGGAAACACACGGACCCCGATTAATCAGGACCAGCAATGTTCTCATCAGTCTTCATAAATGGTTGTGTTGGAGTTGGACACTACTGATTCTTCACAGACTGAAGTAAGATTTTCGGCATACGGAACACCCCAGCTTGTCATAAATTAGACGAGCTGTGACTTCACACGCCCCCATTTTACAACATTTCCACCCATTTTCCAGGACTTGAGTGAAATTGGTGTGAAAGCTCCAAAACTCCATGTTGTGCAAAAATTCTGCAGTAATCACTTTTGATGAATTGGGGCAATGATGTTCCTTTTTTTTTAACAAATCTTAAATATTTGTTTAAAAAAAAAAAAAAGCCATGAGGGAGTGAGGCTGTTCTTTGCCTCAGCTCCCCCTTATCTCCCGGGAAATAAGGGATAGACCAATTTTACAGCCATCTGACACGGACTATGAGCACGAGGAGGCGGAGGGGAGCTCAGAGACACCATTCCGTGCAGAGTCGAGGCGGTATCCAGCGATTCCTGGCTAAAACAGCACACTGACACAGATGGAGCGGGAAATGAGTAAGATGGCCACCGGACCTGTCAGCTACGCAGCGGTAGCGGGGGGGAGGGAGTGGAGGCGAATGGAGTACCTGTATGAGGCCCGCAGCAGAGAACAGCTCGACGGGCGGAACGTGGAGGCCGGAATGTTCCCGGCGGTGACAGATCTCGTTCAACTGGAGGAGAGGTGGTGACCGGGGAGCCAGGTACTCAGAGGGAGCAGGCTATGGTGTCCTTACACCATCGGGAGCCGGTCCTGACAGCGGGGGTGGAGGCGGACGGGCGGCAGGCAGGAGGCCGGGCTCCTGCAGAGTCTGCGGCTTCCCCTGGAAGAGGAGAGAGGGACCTTACTTTGCCCCTGAGCCCCACATTGTCCATGGAGCTCCAGGTGGGACAGGAGGATGGGGCTCCCTGGGCCTCCAGCCCCTTGCTACTCAGTGACACCGCTGCTGCCATGACAGGCGCGGAGGTCAGAGCTAATGCAGAAGATATGGAGGGAATGGAGTGCTCCACCAGCCAGATTTCTCACACCCTGGGGCTGGGGCATGGAGGTTCCGATGTTCTGAGGGAGCTGAGAGAGCTCAGATCATGAATCATCAGTATCCCATCCAGAGAGGACATGGAGGGCTATATCTCCAGATTGGAGAAGGCGTGCAGGTCAGAGCTGGCAGAAGTGCGCTCCAGTGTGCAGAATATAGATGCAAGGGTCCTATCTCAGGAGACCCAATTACAAGAAATGCAAAAGGGACTTATCCTCTTCATAAAGAGTTGCTAGAGACCCAATCTTGGCAGCTCCATTACCTGAATGAAGCACTGGACGATGCAGAGAACAGAGGACGACGTAACAATTTGAGACTATGTGGTCTGCCAGAGTCCGTTGATTCCAGGGAACTTCCACATGTCCTCCAAAGAATCTTCAACAAGATTTCGGGGCTCCCTCCAGCCATGGAGATTGAACTTGATAGAGCACACAGAGCCTTGGGATCCAAACCAGCTGACTCAGATTTCCCGCGGGACGTGATTTGTCGGGTTCACCACTACTTACAGAAGGAATCTATTCTGCTGAAGCTCAGAGAAGGGGTGCCGATCCTTTTCCAAAAGATTAAGTTACAGATCCTACCCGATATCTCTCGTCTTAAGCTGGGTTCACACTAAGCGACAGCGACATCGCTGTTACGTCACCATTTTCGGTGACGTAACAGCGACCTTGTAAGTCGCTGTTATGATCGCTGCTTAGCTGTCAAACACAGCAGAAGCAGCGATCATAACGTCGCTGTGCTACATGTGCAGAGAGCAGGGAGCCGCGCTTAGCGCTGGCTCCTTGCTCTCCTAGGTACAGTACACATCGGGTTAATTAACCCGATGTGTGCTGCAGCTACATGTCACAGTGCAGAGAGCAGGGAGCCGTGCGCACTGCTTAGCGCTGGCTCCTTGCTCTCCTTGCTACAGTATACATCGGGTTAATTACCCGATGCATACTGCAGCCACATGTAACAGTGCAGGAGCCGGCGCTGGCAGCAAGAGCGGAGGCTGGTAACGAAGGTAAATATCGGGTAACCAGGGAAAGGTCTTCCCTTGGTTACCCGATGTTTACGCTGGTTACAGCTTACCGCAGCTGCCAGACGCCGGCTCCTGCTCCCTCTGCTCGCTTCATTTCGTCGCTCTCTCGCTGTCACACACAGCGATGTGTGTGTCACAGCGGGAGAGTGACGACCAAAAAATGAAGCTGGACATTCAGCAACGACCGGCGACCTCACAGCAGGGGCCGGGTCGTTGCTGGATGTCACACACAGCGACAGCGACGGGACGTCGCTGCAACGTCACAGAAAATGGTGACGTAGCAGCGACGTCGTTGTCGTCGCTGTGTGTGACACCAGCTTTACTCTTCAGAGGAGGAGGGCGTTACGGCCTCTGTTGGAGCTCCTTCGGTCACGGGACTTGATGTACAGCTGGGGCTTTCCTTTTCGCCTTCAAGTCCGCAATGGCGGAGGTATCTCGGGGAGACGCCTGACATGATTAATCTAGGACTTATTGGCAGCTATGGGCTACCAATAACTCCTTATTACCCCAATTTGCCAACGCACCAGGGCAAATCGGGAAGAGCCGGGTACAGTCCCAGAACTGTCGCATATAATGTATGCGGCAATTCTGGGCAGCTGCTGACTGATATTGTTAGGCTGGGGGGCTCCCCATAACGTGGGGCTCCCCATCCTGAGAATACCAGCCTTCAGCCGTATGGCTTTATCTGGCTGGTATTAAAATTGGGGGGAACGCATGCCGGTTTTTTTAATTATTTATTTATTTTACTGCACAGTATAGACACGCCCACCGGCTACTGTGATTGGGTGCAGTGAGACAGCTGTCACTCAGCGTGGGGGGCGTGTCTGACTGCAACCAATCATAGGCGCCGATGGGTGGGGAAAGCAGGGAATACGAGATTGATTAATGAGCGGCCGGCATTTTCAAAGTAATTGTTGCCGCGTATTCTCTGCATAGCTGTTCCTCGCCGCGCTGGTGATCGGGGAGCAGTATGAGCCGGGGGAAGAAAAAAAACGAGCGCCAATGGAAGTATGACTGAGAACAGCAGAAAAAAAAGTAAGTATACTGAATTTAATTTAAAAAAATAAATAAAATCGCTAGTGTAAAAACGCACACGCACGAAACGTGCTGAACACTGACATACTCCGTGTGCGGTCCGTGCAGGCACGGACCCATAGACTTTAGCGGGTCCGTGCCTGCGTGATGCCGGCCAAAAACGGACATGTTGTCCGTGTAGAAAAGCGCACACACGTACTTATCACACGGACACACGTTCCGTGTGATTTTGTGTGTGTGTGCCATCTACCATTGAATAACATGGGTCTCCGTGTGTACGTGTCTCCGGTACGTGCAAATACGTACCGCACACGTACAAATTAAACGGATCTGTGTTGCGGGTCTCAGAGGCATTGAATCTCCCCGGATTTGAAATTGAGGATTTGCCTCCTATTCCAATGGAATTCTCGCGGGGGCTTCCTCAGCATCCTCCAAGAAATAACCGTGGGGAGAGGAAGACGGGAGGAGGGCGTCGTCCCTCTGCCAAGGACTGATGTTCGTCGAGACAGGGCTTGTATGCTTCTTACATTTTATACTGTACTTGAGTAGTATTATCACATGAGGGTTGGAGACGGGGGGCTGATTGAGGGGTAAAGTTTAAGTAAATGAAGTCACGGGAGAGGTTTAACGCTGGATGTAATAACCAACGTGAGTAGAGATGGCTCCCTCTCTCTGTCGCTACAATTTTTCCTTCCTGTCCTTGATCCTTGTGGTTACATGTTCTTACACATTTCCCAGCACTTTCATATAGGGCTTGTAGGATTATGGTTAACACCCCCCCGTTTTTTGGGCTTCCTTCCGCTTCCTCCTTCTGTGTTCCCTTCGGCCTTCTCTCGCCTCTTTTCTGGTCCGGCCTCCCCGCCCTTTCTCTACTGCCTTTCTTCTTGCCCCTCGAGGACCTCCGTCCCCCCCTTCCTCTTAAATATTTTTTTCCCCCCTCTTTCTCCTTTCTTTCCCTGGGTTATTGGGTTGTGGGGGAATCGGGGTCAGGGATCCCCATGGGGTCGGGGGTTGCGGGGCAGGCATCTGAGCAGGGGTTTGTCTGTGGTTTTGTTTTTATAATGTGGCTTAGGAGGGAGGGGTCTCCCGTTCTGGAACGTACAAGCCTAGTTTGGGTTTACGCGTCGCAGATTGAGTGACGCTTGAAAGCAATACCCAAAAATTACTGCATTTGTTTTGTTTACATTTTGTAATCTTTGTCTTCCCTTCCTTTTCCTCTGTTTCACAGTTCTATTCTTTTCTTGATTCTTGCTGCGTTTCTTGCTTCTTACTCAAGTCATCTCTCTTTCCCCTTCTTCACCCCTATCCTTAGCTGTGGGACCCCAGTGCTCGGCATGACGCAACCTAATTTTGTCTCCATTAATTGTAATGTAATTGTAATGTGCCGCAAAGGAGATCGCAAATATTTTATGCTACGCATAAACAGAGGACTCAGGTGTTATTATTAAAGGAGACTCATTTTAAAGCAGGCCAGGTCCCAGTTCTTAGGGATAGATTTTACACCACATGGTTTCACAGCCCTAACCCGACTGCTAAATACGGGAGGGGGGGGGGTCTCCATTGCTCTCCGTAAATCATTGGTGTTCTCCGTGATCGACTCTTTGGTGCATCCTGAGGGTAGATTTATATTTCTGAAGCTCCAGATTGGTGTTTGTGTATATACTGTAGCTAATTGGTATTTGCCCAATTCCAGACCCACTGTGGCATGCTCTTCCCTCCTGTCTTGGCTGGCGGACTTTGCAGAAGGGACTTTAATAGCTGGGGGGGGGACTTTAATTTCACCTTTGACCCGGCAATTGATACCTCCTCGGGGCGGCGTTTTATTTCTCAAAAAAGGATGATGGCTCTCGGGAAAAAGTTGCAAGCATTTCAATTGGTTGATATTTGGAGGGCACTGCATCCCACGGAGAGGGATTATGCGGGCGTCACACGAGACGATCTATCGTGCGATATGTCGTTGGGGTCACTGTTTTAGTGACGCACATCCGGCATCGCTTGCGACGTTGTCCCGTGTGACACCTACGAGCGAGCGCAAATTGGTTACAAATTGTGTATCGTTTACACGTCGTTTATTTTTAAAAAATCGTCTATTTTTATTTGCGCTGGTTGTTTATCATTCCCGGGGCAGCACACATCGCTCTGTGTGACACCCCGGGAACGATGAACACAGTTTACCTGCGTCCCGCGGCTCCCGACAGCTATGCGGAAGGAAGGAGGTGGGTGGGATGTTTACGACCCCGCTCATCTCCGCCCCTCCGCTTCTATTGGGCCGCCGCTGTGTGACGTCGCTGTGATGCCAAACGTCCCTCCCCCTTCAGGAAGAGAATGTTCGCCGCCCATATCGAGGTCGCTTGAAAGGTAAGTACGTGTGACGGGGGTTTACTAGTTTGTGCGACACGGGCAACAAATTGCCCGTGCCGCACAAACGATGGAGGCTGGTGCGATCGCAAATGCGATCGCACAACAAATTGAAACGTGTAAAGCAGCCTTAAGGCATTTTTAAAAGATTTTCCGTTGGCAAAAATATAGAGGAAAGGAATTATTTTATGCCAAAGTCTTCATGTACAGTGTTTTGTTATGTTTTTTTTTTTCTGGCATTTTTCCTTTAAAGGGGAGGTGCAAAAGTCAAAGAATTTTTAATCTAAACTCCCATCTATTTAGTGCCGTATTAAATTATTTTCTATTATGCTTACATTAAAAATTCCTTACTGTGTGCTAACTACTTTAACTGATATTGTATTTTTTTTCCACATCCTCCATGCTTGTGGATGTTGTCATTTGCGGCATTGGTCTCTGTACTGCACTGGTTACTCTGACACGGAGTGTGGAAGTGAATGTGATAGGTCTCCTGCAACATGTGACTCAAGCAGATATCCATAGGCTAGAAGAAATTAACTGCTGCAAGCCCCAAGAGCACAGATGGTCAACGCCCGACCCGGTCTCTGTAACTGAAAAGCAGCATCATGTGGAGTGTCTGACTCTGCTCTGTGAACAGTGTCAGAAGTAGGTCTGACACTCCGAGTTTCCAGCCAGACATTGTGTGACAGTAAAAAGCACAAAACACATGGATAGAGATTAAACAAGACCAGAGATGCTAACATGCTGTATATAAGAGCCCAGGCCGCTGTGTAGAATGTAAAAAAATCCACTTCATAATACTCACCTAAGGGGCAGTGCGATGCAGACTGGCCGGATGGCTGTCTTCGTTCTCTGGTACCAGCACCTCCTCTTTTGGCCATCTCTGGCCTCCTCCTTCTGAAGCCTGGGTGCATACCGCATCCTACGTCATTCACACTAGCTGGCATTGAGGTCCTGTGCAGACACGCTACAATACTTTGATTTGCCCGGCTCAGGGCAGATCAAAGTGCACCTGCGCAGGACCTCAATCCCGGCTATGCTGGATGACGTAGGACGCGGCATGCACCCAGGCTTCAGAAGAAGGAGGTCAAAGATGGCCAAAAGAGAAGGCGCCGGTACCAGAGAACGGAGACACCCATCCGACAAGTCTGCACCGCACTGCCCCTTAGGTGAGTATTAGAAAGTGTATTTTTTACATTCTACACAGCGGCCTGGGCTCTTATATACTGCATTCCATAATTCTGTATATAAGAGCCCACTGGTGGTGGCTGCAGCTTATAGTCACCAAATCTGATGACAGGTTCCCTTTAAGCCATGCCACTTTCTTTGTGGTAGTAATAAATTAGTGTTCTGGGCATCTGAGAGTCAGACAATCCTAGCACACTGACACAACTGGCTGTGTGTCCTTGTTCTCTGACCGATCGACCAACATGATTTGGTCAAAACTGGCAAATGTGTGAGACCATTTGTGGTTCTCCTAAAGCTTTTTCAACAGCAAGATTTCCATGACAGGTCCCATCAGGAAAGCAGCGTCTGGTCACAGCCAGTGAGCAGAGGAGCTTCATTATTATCAGTGTCTCCATACAGCGGTAATGCTGATCACATCCCATATATACAATGTCTCCATACAGCAGTAATGCCGATCACATCCCATATATACAGCGTCTCCATACAGCAGTAATGCCGATCACATCCCATATATACAGCGCCTCCATACAGCAGTAATGCCGATCATATCCCATATATATAGCGTCTCCATACAGCAGTAATGCCGATCACATATATACAGTGTCACCATACAGCAGTAATGCCGATCACATCCCATATATACAGTGTCTCCATACAGCAGTAATGCCGATCACATCCTGTCACGAACAGCCGGGGAGGTCACTCAGAAATCCCCCGTGCTGGCCACCAATGTCACGATCAGGGGGCAACAAGCGGGAGTCACGCCCCTCCTTTATACCTCCCGACCGACAGACAGAGCACGTGAAGCGCTCTCTAGTGCCCCTCTTATAGTCAGGACAATTATGGAATTGCCCGACAATAAGCAAGGAGGCCGCTATTCTACTTATGCCGATTATTGAAGGGTCCCCGGTGAGAGTAGGGTATATATTCCCCCGACCTCCGCGGACGGAATATATAAAAACCTCCCCGAATCTCACTGGCTGCCCCACAATGATCCTTGGCACAAACTCGCTGCCACCAACCGATTTACAGTAACTATTAGCCGAACATACAGACGTGGGATTCACGATCGAGATAACAGAACAGCCCAAGATTAATTATATAATTTAATCGGCCTAAGCCACACTAGAAACTACAATATATACAATAGGGGTTCTACAGAATATATACATAGATGAGTCAGAGTACATATACAAGTAAGATATGGATTACAAGCAGGCATACAATTCAAGCAGTTACCTTGTGCGTCTGGTCACAGGGGGGCGCTGTTAAACCAGGTTTCCGGAACTCCCTCACAGGTCTTTCCCGACCAGGCCCCCGAGCAAAGAACAAGCTAAAATGTCCAAACTGTGGTTATCAATCCTGGCTTAATCCCTGTCCCCTCCTACCTTAGTGACCTCAGAGGGAGCACTGCTCCACCCCTGGCTGGAGTCAGGATAATATCCAAAAACGGGATATTGGCCATAACTTTGCCTGGGAACGTCGTAGGCGGACGCCAATGCTCTCATTGTGACAGTTATGAATTTAGCTGCAGAATGAGAGGACTCATGGCTTGTCTGCTAGTTCCCCACTGGCCGATATCATGCCTGGGGTACTTCCCAAGGTCCCACTCCCATAAAAGAGGTGTGCCAGCATCATCCGCATGCGGAGACACCATTTTTATGGTTGCCATATTTATAGGACGTACGGCTTGCGAGATATTAAACATATTTTACCGGAGTCTCTGTCTGGTGGCTTCCAAAGCCTGGTAATGAGATACAAACTCCTGTTACAGGGCCACAGCAGGGCGTCATCCTGTGTCCATTGTTCACAGCTCATCTAATCTCCATATCACAGGAGATTGCCTTCAGCTGGGTGAGTGGAACACAGACCAGCTCCTCTGACACCTATCTGCTAAACAAACCAGTTATCCCTGTGGTAACTTTTCTGATTGAAGGAGCTGCGTGAAGGAAGGGGGGGGGGGGGTGACACCAGGAGAGGGCTTACTGACATGACTTGAATATCATGATTTATCGTCATATCTCCGAATTTACCTCACACCTCCCCCCTTTTGAGGGCGCTAGGGGGCAGCACACTCCGGTGTTCCCCCGTGCGCCCGTCCGCGACCTCTCCTTGTCGGGACAGCCCATCTGCGTTACCGTGGTCACGGCCCCTTTTGTGGCGAATGGTGAAGTTGTATTGCTGGAGCGCAAGGCTCCATCGCAACAACCTCCCATTCGTCCCGGATACGGTGTGTAACCAGCTATGGGGATTGTGGTCCGTCTCCACGATGAAGTGGCGCCTGTATAGATAGGGTTGCAGACACTGCAGAGCCCACACTATGGCTAGGCATTCCTTTTCTATTGTGGAGTAGGCCACTTCCCTTGGTAACAGCTTCCTGCTCAGGTACAAGACTGGGTGCTCTTGGCTCGCAGAGTCCACCTGGCTGAGTACCGCACCGAGGCCGAAGTCACTGGCGTCAGTCTGTACTACAAACGGCCGCGTGAAGTCGGCTGCCTGTAGCACGGAAGGGCTGGACAGGGCGTCCTTTAGGGCCCGGAAGGCTGACTCGCAGTCCACTGTCCAATCGACTGCAGAGGGCAGCTTCTTCTTGGTGAGGTCTGTCAGGGGCTTCACCAGGCTACTATAGCGTGGAACAAACCTCCTATAGTACCCGGCGGTCCCCAAGAAGGACATCACCTTCTTGGTCCTGGGGGTGGGCCAGGATGCAATGGCCTCAACTTTCTCAGGCTCGGGCTTCAGAGCTCCCCCGCCTACCCGGTGTCCCAGGTAGTGGACCTCACTCATGGCCAGCTGACACTTTCCCGGGTTGATGGTCAAACCTACCTGGTGGATCCGCCTGAGCACCTGTGCTAGATGCTCTAGGTGGTCCTCCCAGGTGGGACTGAAGACGGCAATGTCATCCAGGTATGCGGCCGCGTACCCTTCAAGTCCCTTGGGCAGGGTATTTACCATCCGCTAGAAAGTGGCAGGGGCATTCCTCATCCCGAATGGCATCACCATGGACTCGTACAGTCCAAATGGGGTAATAAAGGCAGAGCGTTCCCTGGCCCTGCGAGTCAGGGGGATCTGCCAATATCCCCGGCTCAGATCCATGATGGTCAGGTATTGAGCCCCGGCCAACTGACCGAGCAGGCAATGCATGGCATTGGGTACGCATCGGCGACCGTGACAGCATTGAGCCCCCTGTAGTCCACGCAGAACCTAGTGGTTGAGGTCCTTCTTAGGGACGAGGACTACAGGCGAGGCCCAAGCGCTGTTGGATGCCTGAATCACCCCCAGCTTCAGCATCTCGTCAATCTCCTGGCGCATGTGTTGCTGCACCTCCAGGGAGACCCGATATGCTGAACGCCGGATCGGGGGATGATCCCCAGTGTCCACGTGATGGACGACCAAGTCAGTCCTTCCGGGCTGGTTGGTAAACAACCCCCGGAAGGGGTGTAGGGTGGCCCACAGCTGGGACCGTTGGTCCTCCAAGAGCTGGTGGCCAACCTCCACATCCTCAATGGATCCACCTGCCCTAACCTGGGCTAGCATATCCAAGAGGGTTTCTGCCTCTCCCTCCTCGGGCAGGTTGCACACGGGGAGCGCACACGCCTCCCGCTCATGATGTGCCTTCATCATGTTCACATGGAAGGTCTTCCGCCTTCCACGGGCAGGGTCCAGGGTGACCAGGTACGTTACAGGGTTGAGCTGCTGGTACACGAGGTATGGGCCTTCCCAGGCTGCCTGAAGCTTGCCCTGTGGTACGGGGACCAGTACCCACACCTTTTGGCCCACTTGGTAGATCCTCTCACAAGCGTTCTGGTCGTACCATCGCTTCTGATCGGCTTGGGCTTGAGCCATATTGTCATGTACCAGATGCGTCATGGCCTGCATTTTGTCCCGGAAGCGCATGACATACTCGATAACCGACACTCCAGGGGTGGCCAAATCCCCTTCCCAAGCCTCTTTCACCAGAGCCAGGGGGCCCCGCACACGTCGCCCGTACAGGAGCTCAAAAGGTGAGAATCCCGTTGAGGCCTGTGGAACCTCCCGGTAAGCAAATAACAGGTGTGGGAGATACCGCTCCCAGTCACGCCCGTGGGAGTCGACCAACATCTTAAGCATCTGCTTTAAGGTGCCATTGAACCGCTCGCACAGGCCATTAGTCTGTGGATGGTACGGGCTGGCCACCAGATGTTGCACCTGGACTTGCTTACAGAGGGCCTCCATCAGCTGTGACATGAATTGGGTCCCCCGGTCAGTGAGCATTTCCTGGGGAAAACCCACTCGGGAGAAAATCTCCAGCAATGCGGTGGCCACCTTGTCAGCCCGAATGGACAACAGGGCCACTGCTTCAGGGTACCGGGTGGCATAGTCCACTACCGTCAGTATGAAGCGTTTCCCGGAGCTGCTGGGGATGGCCAGTGGGCCGACCAGATCCACAGCCACCCTCCTGAAAGGCTCATCGATAATGGGAAAAGATACCAGTGGGGCTTTGGGGGCGTGGCCCCGCCTTCCCCCCTCTGACAGATGTCACACGAACGGCAGTAAGCAACCACATCGGCCCCCATTTTTGGCCAGTAGAAATGCTGGTTTAATAAAGAAGAGTGAAGGACCGCACTCCATCCACGGTGCAAGAAGACGGTTTATTCAATGGTGCAGGGTAAAATGGCCGGAGACGCGCTGTGAGCTGGCTCCCAGGTAAAGGCCGACGGCCGTTTCGCCTAATTAGGCTTCAACGGGTCCAACAACATTGGACCCGTGGAAGCCTAATTAGGCGAAACGGCCGTCATCCTTTACCTGGGAGCCAGCTCACAGCGCGTCTTCGGCCAATTTTACACTGCACCATTGAATAAACCGTTTTCTTGCACCGTGGATGGAGTGCGGTCCTTCACTCTTCTTTATTATTCATCTGCATATGGACTTTCCCTGTGGACGAGCACCCCCACTCAAGATCCGGTAATCTGCAGCCCTCCATAAGCACACGTGCTTTGCCGCATAGTGACTGACGGTTGTGCGGGACCACTTCTCTCTTGTTGCTGAAAGAAATGCTGGTTTAACCTGGCCTTGGTCTTAGCGATCCCTAGGTGTCCGGCCATCGGAATCTCATGTGCGATCCGCAACAACTCCGTCCGGAACGGATAGGGTACCACCAACTGTCAGTCCCTGGGCCACGCCTCCGGTGAACTCTGCTGGACCGTGACCCGGTACAGCCGTCCTTGGTCCCAGACAACTCGCTCCAGGTCCGAGGGAGGCTGTGCCGCCTGCTCCTTAAGAGCTTTCAGGCTGTCGTCAGCTTCTAACGCTGCCTGAAACCCCTGACTAGATGTGGCCAGAATCGACGAGACATCTTCACATCTTCGGTCAGTACCCCGGGACCTGTGTCCTGGCCTCCGCCTGACTCGGCTGCCACTTGGTCAGAAGGGGAAGAGCTATCGGACCTCCGGGAGGCCCCTGGCTTCCAGCACTCCCACTGCGTGTGACAGCGGCCACAGCCGCTGCGACCGTGGGTCGTGCCTGCTCCTCCTCCGCTCCTGACCAAGTCGCCGGTTCAGGCAGATCTACCTGGCTTCCTGACACCCCGGTTGTGGGGGAACCCTGCACCGAGATCTTACCTGGCAGCACTTCCGCTCCTGGACCAGCCCCAATCTCACCTGCCAGTTCCCCCCTGCAGCAACAGAACCCCGCTGTGAAATCTCTGGGGACCCCACATTTGCTGTGGTAGCACCCACCCCACACACTGGTTCTCCCCCTGCAGCACCCTGCTCTCTGCTTATCCTTGCAGAGGGCAACAGATCCCAGCTCACTGGCTGATCCCTTGTAGAGGCATTGTCACACCCCTCTCCAACCCCCTCCCTTACATCATTCATAGATAACACATTAACATTGTCAGGAGGCATGTCAGTACTGGCTAAAGGTCCAGCTCTTGGGGGGGGCCCAAACTGGGAGGTTATCTGTCCCAAATCTGTCCCAAGTAACACGTTCGCGGGGATCCGATCAGTTACCCCCACCCCCCTCACCCCTCGTCCGGCGCCCCAGTCCAAATAAAGGCCAGCGACGTGCAGCGCCGGGTCAATGCCTCCAATCCCGGAGACAGCGAGGGTTTTTCCAGGTACCAAGTCTTGAGGGGAACACCATCTCAGGCCATACCAGAGTCACCTCAGCGGCACAGTCTCGCAGTTCCATGGTCACAGATCGGCCAACGGTGACAGGTTGGAAGTTGTCCAGGGACCTACCACCACCCCCACAATACACCTTGGGCGGCCCTTGGGACGAGGACAGGGCCGGGGCCTTGGGATGCTGGACATGGCCTTGAAGTGTCCAGGTTGGTTGCACTGGTGGCAGCGCCTTGGTTCTGCCACGGGCCTGGAGAGGGGAGTTGAGGGGGACACCCCCTGCAGTCTAGGGGCAGGTGGGGCAGTTGCAGCATTCATCTTACCCCCACTACAGGTGCTGCTGGCGGCTGCTCTCCTGGCCTCAGGGGCCCGATTGTTGGTGTAGTCATCTGCCAGGGCAGCTATAGCCGTGGACCCCTTTGGCTTCTGGTCTCGGATGAACTGGCGGAGATCCTCAGGGCAGTTCCACAAGAGTTGCTCCGGGATGAACAAGTCCAGGATCTCCGGTCCGGTGGTAAGCTGCAGGCCTTGGGTACAGTGGTCGGCAGCTCGGGCAAGTGCCCGCCGGTGGTCAGCCCAGGAGTCCTTTGGTCCCTTTTGTAGGCTCCGGAACTTCTTGCAGTAGGACTCCGGAGTGAGGTTGTACTGTTGGACCAGGGCCCGCTTGATGGTGTCGTAGCCCTGATCTGTCTCAGCAGGCAAGTCCCCAAGGATATCCAGGGCCTTACCCCGTAAACGGGGGGTCAGGTATTTGGCCCACTGGTCCTTGTCCAGATGGTGCTGCCAGCAAGTCCGTTCAAAAGCAGTCAGAAAAGAGTCCAAGTCTCCATCCTTCTCCAGCACTGGGAAGTCCTCAACACGGACCTTTGGAAGTTTGGTGTCTAGAAGGTCATGGGTGGATGATGAGGGCTGGAGCTGAGCTAGCCGCAACTGGTGGTCACGCTCTGCCTGTTGCTGTCGCTGAACTGACACCTGATGCACCCACACACCCTACTGTATCTGCACTCTGACACTCTAGTGTTGGTCTGGTCTGAAGACCCCAGCAGCCACAGCTGCTGCTGGCAGTCTTTAGTGTCTGGGAGTATGGGTCTCACACTCACACACTATTATCTCGATCCCACCGCTTGGCACCAATATGTCACGAACAGCCGGGGTGGGGTCACTCAGAAATCCGATGGTGCTGGCCACCAATGTCACGATTGGGGGGCAACAAGCGGGAGTCACGCCCCTCCTTTATACCTCCCGACCGACAGACAGAGCACGTGACGCGCTCTCTAGCGCCCCTCTTATATAGTCAGGACAATTATGGAATTGCCCGACAATAAGCAAGGAGGCCGCTATTCTACTTATGCCGATTATTGAAGGGTCCCCGGTGAGAATAGGGTATATATTCCCCCGACCTCCGCGGACGGAATCTATAAAAACCTCCCCGAATCTCACTGGCTGCCCCACAATGATCCTTGGCACAAACTCGCTGCCACCAACCGATTTACGGTAACTATTAGCCGAACACAGAGACGTGGGATTCACGATCGAGATAACAGAACAGCCCAAGATTAATTATATAATTTAATCGGCCTAAGCCCCACTAGAAACTACAATATATACAATAGGGGTTCTACAGAATATATACATAGATGAGTCAGAGTACATATACAAGTAAGATATGGATTACAAGCAGGCATACAATTCAAGCAGTTACCTTGTGCGTCTGGTCACAGGGGGGCACTGTTAGACCAGGTTTCCGGAACTCCCTCACAGGTCTTTCCCGACCAGGCCCCCGAGCAAAGAACAAGCTAAAATGTCCAAACTGTGGTTATCAATCCTGGCTTAATCCCTGTCCCCTCCTACCTTAGTGACCTCAGAGGGAGCACTGCTCCACCCCTGGCTGGAGTCAGGATAATATCCAAAAACGGGATATTGGCCATAACTTTGTCTGGGAACGTCGTAGGCGGACGCCAATACTCTCATTGTGACAGTTATGAATTTAGCTGCAGAATGAGAGGACTCATGGCTTGTCTGCTAGTTCCCCACTGGCCGATATCACGCCTGGGGTACTTCCCAAGGTCCCACTCCCATAAAAAAGGTGTGCCAGCATCGTCCTCATGCGGAGACACCATTTTTATGGTTGCCATATTTATAGGACGTATGGCTTGCGAGATATTAACCATATTTTACCGGAGTCTTTCTGTCTGGTGGCTTCCAAAGCCTGGTAATACAAACTCCTGTAAGGCTATGTGCGCACGTTGCGTAAATACATGCAGTTACGCTGCGCTTTGTAGCGCAGCGTAACTGCATGCGTCCTGCGTCCCCTGCAGTCTATGGAGATTGTGCAGGGGCTGTGCGCACGTGGCATCTTAGAGTGCAGCGCTTCGGCTGCTGTCCGAAGCGCTGCGTTCTAAGAAGTGACATGTCACTTCTTCCGTGCGCTTTGCCGGCAGCTCCTGCTCTGTCTATGGGAGGGGCTGCAGGCAGAGCGCATGGAATCGGCTTTTTTTTTTTCTCTACGGACATTTTCTG
Source organism: Anomaloglossus baeobatrachus (assembly GCF_048569485.1). Lineage (NCBI taxonomy): Eukaryota > Metazoa > Chordata > Amphibia > Anura > Aromobatidae > Anomaloglossus > Anomaloglossus baeobatrachus. Next base: position 532,860,548 of record NC_134357.1, on the reverse strand, counting down.
CAGCGATTTGAAGCGCACATGTGCTCCTGTGTCCATTGTTCACAGCTCATCTAATCTCCATATCACAGGAGATTGCCTTCTGCTGGGTGAGTGGAACACAGACCAGTTCCTCTGACACCTATCTGCTAAACAAACCAGTTGTCCCTGTGGTAACTTTTCTGATTGAAGGAGCTGTGTGAAGGAAGGGGGGGGTGACACCAGGAGAGGGCTTACTGACATGACTTGAATATCATGATTTATCGTCGTATCTCCGGATTTACCTCACACATCCCATATATACATTGTCTCCATACAGCGGTAATGCCGATCACATCCCATATATACAGCGTCTCCATACAGCGGTAATGCCGATCACATCCCATATATACAGCGTCTCCATACAGCGGTAATGCCGATCACATCCCATATATACAGCGTCTCCATACAGCGGTAATGCCGATCACATCCCATATATACAGCGTCTCCATACAGCAGTAATGCCGATCACATCCCATATATACAGTGTCTCCATACAGCAGTAATGCCGATCACATCCCATATATACAGCGTCTCCATACAGCAGTAATGCCGATCACATCCCATATATACAGCGTCTCCATACAGCGGTAATGCCGATCACATCTCATATATACAGCGTCTCCATACAGCAGTAATGCCGATCACATCCCATATATACAGCGTCTCCATACAGCAGTAATGCCGATCACATCCCATATATACAGCGTCTCCATACAGCAGTAATGCCGATCACATCCCATATATACAGCGTCTCCATACAGCAGTAATGCCGATCACATCCCATATATACAGCGTCTCCATACAGCGGTAATGCCGATCACATCTCATATATACAGCGTCTCCATACAGCGGTAATGCCGATCACATCTCATATATACAGCGTCTCCATACAGCGGTAATGCCGATCACATCTCATATATACAGCGTCTCCATACAGCGGTAATGCCGATCACATCTCATATATACAGCGTCTCCATACAGCGGTAATGCCGATCACATCTCATATATACAGCGTCTCCATACAGCGGTAATCCCGATCACATCTCATATATACAGCGTCTCCATACAGCGGTAATGCCGATCACATCCCATATATACATTGTCTCCATACAGCGGTAATGCCGATCACATCCCATATATACATTGTCTCCATACAGCGGTAATGCCGATCACATCCCATATATACAGCGTCTCCATACAGCGGTAATGCCGATCACATCCCATATATACAGCGTCTCCATACAGCAGTAATGCCGATCACATCCCATATATACAGTGTCTCCATACAGCGGTAATGCCGATCACATCTCATATATACAGCGTCTCCATACAGCGGTAATGCCGATCACATCCCATATATACAGCGTCTCCATACAGCGGTAATGCCGATCACATCCCATATATACAGCGTCTCCATACAGCAGTAATGCCGATCACATCCCATATATACAGCGTCTCCATACAGCGGTAATGCCGATCACATCCCATATATACAGCGTCTCCATACAGCGGTAATGCCGATCACATCCCATATATACAGTGTCTCCATACAGCGGTAATGCCGATCACATCCCATATATACAGCGTCTCCATACAGCGGTAATGCCGATCACATCCCATATATACAGCGTCTCCATACAGCGGTAATGCCGATCACATCCCATATATACAGCGTCTCCATACAGCAGTAATGCCGATCACATCCCATATATACAGCGTCTCCATACAGCGGTAATGCCGATCACATCCCATATATACAGCGTCTCCATACAGCGGTAATGCCGATCACATCTCATATATACAGTGTCTCATCTCACAGAGGCGGCGGATTCTTATGTTTCTACAGAATCAGAGGAAAAGGCACAAAACCTTCTGATTCCAGGAAATTTTCAACAAAACACCAAAATAGTTTCAGAGCTGAAGAGGTTAATGCACCCTGCGCCCAGTTATGGGGACTCTCCACATACCTCCTCCTGCAGGGCCACAGTACATACTAGACTGTATGTGGTCTTTCCAGGTATGAAGTCACTTCTGTCACGTGATAGGGGAAGGTTTGAAAGGTCATGCCCATATGACTAGAAGGGGCAGGGCCTCCAACAACAATAGCGGATACTTTTTTTTTTTTTAAGTCCACATGGTGATGGAGCTGTTTATAATAGAGGCGGGGTCTGGGGATAAAAGTTCCAGATAGGGGGGTGCAGGGGGGCGGAGCCTACATGATTATAGTGGAAGGAAGGAAACATCACCACACCCCTCAACCAAGCCGGCCATGTCCACTAACCTGGAAGAAGCCCTTACATTCTAGATTCAACCCTAGATATATGGCTGCTCTGTGCTTACAGGACCTGTGATGATGTCACTTGGAGGGGAGGAGTCAGGGGTCACATGATCAGCTCCTCAGTGTATGCAGGACTCTGCTGTGCTGGGTGTCATGGTGCTGGATGAGGGGAAGGTTATGTGTGGGGTTTACAGTGTGGATGTAGCAGAGCCGTGTGTGTACGAAGTGTACGGAGCAGAGCCGTGTGTGTACGAGGTGTACGGAGCGGAGCCGTGTGTGTACGAGGTGTACGGAGCAGAGCCGTGTGTGTACGAGGTGTACGGAGCGGAGCCGTGTGTGTACGAGGTGTACGGAGCGGAGCCGTGTGTGTACGAGGTGTACGGAGCGGGGCCGTGTGTGTACGAGGTGTACGGAGCGGAGTCGTGTGTGTACGAGGTGTACGGAGCGGAGCCGTGTGTGACGAGGTATACGGAGCGGAGCCGTGTGTGTACGAAGTGTACGGAGCGGAGCCGTGCGTGTACGAGGTGTACGGAGCGGAGCCGTGCGTGTACGAGGTGTATGGAGCGGAGCCGTGCGTGTGCGAGGTGTACGGAGCGGAGCCGTGCGTGTGCAAGGTGTACGGAGCGGAGCCGTGCGTGTGCGAGGTGTACGGAGCGGAGCCGTGCGTGTGCGAGGTGTGCGGAGCGGAGCCGTGCGTGTGCGAGGTGTGCGGAGCGATGCCGTGCGTGTACGAGGTGTACGGAGCGGAGCCGTGTGTGTACGAGGTGTACGGAGCGGAGCCGTGTGTGTACGAGGTGTACGGAGCGGAGCCGTGTGTGTACGAGGTGTACGGAGCGGGGCCGTGTGTGTACGAGGTGTACGGAGCGGAGCCGTGTGTGACGAGGTATACGGAGCGGAGCCGTGTGTGACGAGGTATACGGAGCGGAGCCGTGTGTGTACGAAGTGTACGGAGCGGAGCCGTGTGTGTACGAGGTGTACGGAGCGGAGCCGTGCGTGTGCGAGGTGTACGGAGCGGAGCCGTGCGTGTGCGAGGTGTACGGAGCGGAGCCGTGCGTGTGCGAGGTGTACGGAGCGGAGCCGTGCGTGTGCGAGGTGTACGGAGCGGAGCCGTGCGTGTGCGAGGTGTGCGGAGCGGAGCCGTGCGTGTGCGAGGTGTGCGGAGCGATGCCGTGCGTGTGCGAGGTGTGCGGAGCGGAGCCGTGCGTGTGCGAGGTGTGCGGAGCGGAGCCGTGCGTTGGCGAGGTGTGCGGAGCGGAGCCGCGCGTGTGCGAGGTGTGCGGAGCGGAGCCGCGCGTGTGCGAGGTGTGCGGAGCGGAGCCGCGCGTGTGCGAGGTGTGCGGAGCGGAGCCGCGCGTGTGCGAGGTGTGCGGAGCGGAGCCGCGCGTGTACGAGGTGTGCGGAGCGGAGCCGCGCGTGTACGAGGTGTGCGGAGCGGAGCCGCGCGTGTACGAGGTGTGCGGAGCGGAGCCGCGCGTGTACGAGGTGTGCGGAGCGGAGCCGCGCGTGTACGAGGTGTGCGGAGCGGAGCCGCGCGTGTACGAGGTGTGCGGAGCGTAGACGCGCGTGTACGAGGTGTGCGGAGCGGAGCCGCGCGTGTACGAGGTGTGCGGAGCGGAGCCGCGCGTGTACGAGGTGTGCGGAGCGGAGCCGCGCGTGTACGAGGTGTGCGGAGCGGAGCCGCGCGTGTACGAGGTGTGTGGAGCGTAGACGTGTGTGTACAATGTATATGGAATGGAGCTGTCTGTGTTTGACATCTGTGCAGTGGAGTCGTGTGTGTGATGTGTGCGAAGCAGAGCTGCGTGTGTTAGACATCTGCAAACTGGGGCCGTGTATGTAGGACGTGTGTGGAGCGGAGCCATGCGTGTTTGATGTGCGTGAGCTGTGAAGTGGAGCTGCTTGTAAACATGTACATAGCAGAAGTGTGTAGGACGTGAGTGGAACTTTGTGTGTCCCATGTCTGCAGAGCTTTGCGTATTCCACATGTGGAAGCCGAGGGAGCTGCGTATGTATGACGTGTGCGCGCGGAGACATGTACGGAGCGGAGCTGCTTGTGTATGACGTGTGCGCGCGGAGACATGTGTCTACAACATGCACGGAGGGGAGCTGCTTGTGTATGACATGTGCGGCGCGGAGACACGTGGTACCTTGCATATATTGTAAATACTGTATATTTCTGTGTGTGAATTTTTTCCTTGTTCGAGCGACTCTGGTCAACAGCTCAATTATTCGGAACGTTATACTTTGGTCGCATCCTCCACTGTACTCCGTTATTTTGGTTTGCACGGCTATTTCTTGATTAAAGGCATACTTTTGAAAAGCATTAGGAGCAATGATTTCTGAAGTTTACTCTATCTTTAACTCCCCCTCCCCCACCCCAGGGAATAAAAAATCTAAATTTATGGAATAATGGGAAGGGGACTTGAAATGTTCCATGTCATTGGAGAGATGGCACCACCGCTGCGATACGTTATCAAAAGGTAGTATTCAGATCTCTGACGGAAACACAGGGCATATAATGTTCCAGCACAACTAAAATATACCCTAATGTTTCAGATAAATGTTTTAGGCCTGTGACACACATCCGTGCCCCCGGTACGTGTTTGGTACGTGTTTGCACGTACCGGCGGCACGGAGACACGTAGACTAATGTTACCCTATGGTAGAAGGCACACACACGTAAAACCACACGGAACGTGTGTCAGTGTGGTTAGTACGTGTGTGCGTTTTTCCATACGGTCGACATGTCCGTTTTTGGCCGTCAACACGCAGGCACGGACCCGCTAAAGTCTATGGGTCTGTGCCTGCACGGACGGCACACGTAGCATGTCCGTGTGAAGCACGTATCGTCCGTGTGCGTTTTTAATCAAAACATCAGCAACACTTGTTTCCAATCTATCAGGTCAATTGTCAAAAGTCCTGATGTTTCAATTGGTGATGCACAAGGCCAAGGATGTTGGCAAAGGACGTTATGGTTATTATATGGCAGTATGCTTGAAATTTTGGCGGAAATTCGTGCATTTCACCATAAAGAATGTTAAAATGTCCATGCGTTTTCCTTAGCTTGACAAGGGGGTGGATCCACATCCTTTTTTCAACAGGTGGTTCATAATCCAGCATATGTCTCCTAACCCCAAATCTCCTAGATATCAACCATAGCAAATACATTGATGCTTCATTTGATAGAGACATTTTGGAGTCTGTATAATGAGTGGAAGAGCCCAGAAACAATGAATTTAAACGATGTTTAACCTAATAGATGAGGGACGGTAATTGACCAATTAAACCCACCAGAATGGCATGATGAAGCATTAACAACGTAATTTGGGTATGAAAGAGGATCTCAAAAAACGGACGTCACACGGACAACACACGTACGTATTTAATGCCAACACGGATGTTACACACGGCGAGCATACGCCATCACACGGATGTCATACGTACCGGAGAAAAGCCCATAAAAAACGGAACACGGACCCGAAAAACGGAACGTGAGACACGTACGTTTTTTATGCGGAATTTGTTTTAGGCCTTAGAGATTGAGATGTATTAGGTGACATGAAACATATATGGTGGTACTGCCCTCACGTAACAACTTTCTGGAAGAAGGTTGAATCCTTAATTTTTAATGTCATCGGAAGGGCTATTAAACCCAAATGTCATGTTGTTCAGAGACAAGCCATTGGGAATTTCCAATAAAACTTTTCATCTTATATGCTATATTACTATGGCAGCTAGAATTCACATAGCTTCAGTCTCTCTCAATACAGTGGTCAAAGATAGAATATGATTATGCTATATGAACGAATTGATGCAACAAGGACTGGTACACTAGAGCTTTTCTTTGACGTGTGGACCCCATGGATAAACCTCCAACTAGATCCAAATTTTCATCTAAATGAAGCTTTAGATTTATCACCGTGATAGTTTAAAGAGAACCAACCAGTAGGATTTTCATATATACATTAAAGCCAGTGCTATACTGGCGCTAGGACGCTGAATGTAAGCATAACTCTTGTTCTGAGATTGGAGGTTTTATTTCAGAAAGATGTGCAAGTAAAGCTCCAGCAATGCACTGCTATTTGAGAACACGCTGTTGTGCCGCCCCAGCGCAGACCGGGGTGCTTGGATTCGGGGTGGTCATGGCTCGAGGGGTCCGGACCCAGGCTCGGCTAACACTCCGATCGTTGGAAAGGGGATATTTACAGGGGAGAGGTTTGTGACGACACCTGCGGGTTGCGGTAATGGGAAGAGTACCTGTGCAGATGGTGTGGAGCAGCAAGGTGTCAGTCCATCCGCAGGTAGGGAAGGCCCCATCCTCTGGGGTTTTTGGTGGGATGTTTAGGAGCGCAGGGTGCAAGGGGACCAGGGTACTCACTGTAGGTAGTCGTGGTGCAGGATGAGGATTATAAAGCAGACACTCACACTGATGATAAACCAAAGGCTCTGTGCATCACAGTCTCTACAAGGAAGTCCGTCCAGGTGTCTGCTTCCACCGGTGTCACTTTATAGTCCGGACTCTGCCTCCGTGCACAATTATAGTTTTCTGTTGTGGCCCGTTGGCATGAAGCTTTTGGGGCCCCGCTACCTGTGTGTAGGGCAGCTGTGCTCTTGATGGTGGCACTTAGGATTTCAATTAGGCTGCTTTTATGGAGAACCCTATCCCCCACATTGTGCTGATGCCTTCAATCTCTGAGCTCTTAGGGAAGTTCATGAAGATACTCTCCCTCCCTGGCTAATTATCAGGACGGATAAACCTGCTCCCGACCTAATGTCCTGTACCCCGCCGTGCTCGGTACCGGTCAGTTCTTTTGGGGTTCTGATGCCGACAGTCCTCCTAGACCAGACCTGGGCAAGGGGCGGCCCACGGGCCACATCCGGCCCGTCTACTCTCTGTGACCGGCCCGCCTGGCTCAGGGCGTCCTTGCTGGCCGGTCACTGATGAAGGCAATCTGACCTGTTGTCCGGAGCTCCAGGCTCCGGGAGGCTCGTGGTCAGATTGCCCTCATCACACACTGCATGCTGGGCAGGGAACAGAGGACAGATCCTGCAGCGCCGCACAGTCAGTGCAGGCAGCGGAACGCAGGAATCTGTCCTCTGTTCCCTGCCCGGCAACTTTTCTCTGTGACACACGCGCGCCCTGATATCGTCAGTACGGCGTGCGTGTGTCATTTGAAAAGTTCCTGCCCGGCAGGAGAAGGAGCTGCAGCGGGTGGGCCGGTACGGAGAGAAGCAGCGGCTCCTAGGAATACAGCGTCGGCGCAGCCTGGGCATGTGAAGGAGAAGCCGCTCAGCGGGGGGCTCGTACGGAGGTGCCTGAGGAGGGGACAATAAGAAGAGAGGTGAGTGGTTACTAGTAACCTGCGGGGACAATGGGGGGCGGGGGGAGGGGGTTAACTGTTGACAAATATTTGGGGTGTAGTGGTTTAGTATATGGGAATGTAGTTTTACAGGTGTGGTATATGGGGGGTGTAGTAGTGTACTATGTAGTGGTGTAGTATAATACAGGTGTATATAGGGGTGTAGTATAATACAGGTGTATATAGGGGTGTAGTATAATACAGGTGTATATAGGGGTGTAGTATAATACAGGTGTATATAGGGGTGTAGTGGTGTAGTATAATACAGGTGTATATAGGGGTGTAGTATAATACAGGTGTATATAGGGGTGTAGTATAATACAGGTGTATATAGGGGTGTAGTATAATACAGGTGTATATAGGGGTGTAGTATAATACAGGTGTATATAGGGGTGTAGTATAATACAGGTGTATATAGGGGTGTAGTGGTGTAGTATAATACAGGTGTATATAGGGGTGTAGTATAATACAGGTGTATATAGGGGTGTAGTGGTGTAGTATAATACAGGTGTATATAGGGGTGTAGTATGATACAGGTGTATATAGGGGTGTAGTATAATACAGGTGTATATAGGGGTGTAGTATAATACAGGTGTATATAGGGGTGTAGTATAATACAGGTGTATATAGGGGTGTAGTATAATACAGGTGTATATAGGGGTGTAGTATAATACAGGTGTATATAGGGGTGTAGTGGTGTAGTATAATACAGGTGTATATAGGGGTGTAGTGGTGTAGCATAATACAGGTGTATATAGGGGTGTAGTGGTATAGTATAATACAGGTGTATATAGGGGAGTAGTGGTGTAGTATAATACAGGTGTATATAGGGGTGTAGTATAATACAGGTGTATATAGGGGTGTAGTATAATACAGGTGTATATAGGGGTGTAGTATAATACAGGTGTATATAGGGGTGTAGTATAATACAGGTGTATATAGGGGTGTAGTATAATACAGGTGTATATAGGGGTGTAGTGATGTAGTATAATACAGGTGTATATAGGGGTGTAGTATAATACAGGGGTATATAGTGATGTAGGGGTGTAGTATAATACAGGTGTATATAGGGGTGTAGTATCATACAGGTGTATATCGGGGTGTAGTATAATACAGGTGTATATAGGGGTGTAGTATAATACAGGTGTATATAGGGGTGTAGTATAATACAGGTGTATATAGGGGTGTAGTATAATACAGGTGTATATAGGGGTGTAGTGATGTAGTATAATACAGGTGTATATAGGGGTGTAGTGGTGTAGTATAATACAGGTGTAGTATATAGGGGTGTAGTATAATACAGGTATATATAGGGGTGTAGTGGTGTAGTATAATACAGGTGTAGTATATAGGGGTGTAGTATAATACAGGTGTATATAGGGGTGTAGTATAATACAGGTGTATATAGGGGTGTAGTGGTGTAGTATAATACAGGTGTATATAGGGGTGTAGTGGTGTAGTATAATACAGGTGTAGTATATAGGGGTGTAGTATAATACTGGTGTATATAGGGGTGTAGTGGTGTAGTATAATACAGGTATAGTATATAGGGGTGTAGTATAATACAGGTGTATATAGGGGTGTAGTGGTGTAGTATAATACAAGTGTAGTATATAGGGGTGTAGTGATGTAGGTTATTACAGGTGTAGTATATAGTGATGTAGTGGTGCAGTTTATTACAGGTGTAGTATATAGTGATGTAGTATATTACAGGTGTATATAGGGGTGTAGTGATGTAGTATATATTGGTATAGTATATAGAGGTGTAGTTTATTACAGGTGTAGTATGTGGCGGGTGTAGTGATGTAGTATATGGGGATTGTGTGTGTATGTATGTATACATTGTGTGTATGTGTGTATATATAATATACACACACAGTATATATGTGTGTGTGTGTGTGCATATATATACACAATATATATTGTAGAACCGAGTTAATATTATATTAGTCCGGCCCTCTAAAACCATCCCAACTTCTCATGCGGCCTCATGGGAAAATTAATTGCCCACCCCTGTCCTAGACTATGTCCATCGCACCCTTTCCAATGTCACTGCCACCGTCCCCGACTCCTGTGGACCCGGACCACCATCTGCGACCAAACCTTGGTCTCGCTCCCTGGAAGCTACTACTCCCAGCTCATCACTCTTTGCGGGCTACTCTCAACCCTCCTTTCAGCTCCCCAGGAGCAACCACTCCAGCTCCTCTCAAGCTAAAAGCTGACACTGTTCTCTCCTGCTTCTTCCCTCCCACCAGTCTGCCTGACCCCTAGGTGGGTGGCCCTACTCCAGCTTGACCATCCCACTGGTGTGTATGACAGGTTTGATGTGAGGTGTGGTTGGGATTTGTAGTGCTGATGGTGTGACACCGGTTATTGGGAACCTGGAACCATGGGAGTTGGGTCCTGCACCCTGGAAGACATGATACAGTCAAGGGCACTACACTGTCACAACAGAACTGCAGAAAAAGTTAAGAGTCTGAGACAAAATGTTATTTGAACTTCAGTTCGCTTGTTTTATTGATGCAAAGGTCCAAAAAAATTAAATCTGACGTGTCGGTCTTGACATATAGGCCTTCCTCAGAGATAGTCTATGATATAAATTTACAGAAAGGAAAACCAAATTATTACATATACAGAGAAATATATATATCATATACGTTATGGTATGAAAATACCATTCAAAAAGAAAAGAAAAGATAGACTAACATCAACAAGCTTATAGACACTGATACTTGATTCACATTGAAAAATTGAAAACAAAACACAATATATCATAATGATCCGTTTATGAAACAGTATGCTCTAGAGGAGGCTTAGGACACTCTATAGGGGGACCACCCTAAATGAGGTCATTACAGATACATAGGACATACCTATATGGTTGTGGAAGAAACAATATGCATTCAAGTAGCTACTCAAATATACGAGGTCTTCATGATATACACGAATGCCTAAAATAGATAGATGTACAAATAATAGGTCCGGCCACAAATGAAGAGATTTAGTAGAATGGAAGATGCAGGAAGCGTAATGAATGAAATGAAAGAACCTAAGGGGTTATAGAAAAATGGAGAAGAATAGAGTATGAGCAAAACGGGGTATGAAGAATAAAATAAGGGGGAGAAGGAAGGAGGAGCCATGAAAAAAAAGGAGAGGAAGAAACCAGACACAGGGGAAAGGAACATGGCGCTGTGAGGAAAGAAGAGAAAAAGAAGAAAATGAAAGAAAAAAGAAAAATGAAAAGGGGAAAGGAGGCACTACATTCCCCAGGTGAGTAGAAAGTAATGAAAATACATTTGTTAACATCAATGATATGGTAAGTTGCACACAGGTAATGTAAAAGTAATACTGGACTAGCGGAGTCCACTATGCGGTACTGTGAAAGGAAAGAAAGGTTTGTAGAGTATGACATTTATTGAGCTCTGTTGTACAGATATGGAAGACTGAGTATGACTATCATAAATGTGTACATACCTAGTAATAATGTATACAGTAGAGGCAAAACTGCCAATCAGACATATGCCTTTTGTCATCACAAAGTATCAGATGTCTGGACTGGTAACTTATGTAATCTATGGATATGAAAATCAGTCACTATGTTAATATAGCCCTCATAAGAAGGGTGAGCATATAGCTGAGGAAATCAGGACATACCACTTGGTAGGAGTACTATATAAAGAATCTGAGATCAGGCAAGTACCCAAAGGGTGTATGAAACCTAATGTTATGGTCTGTGAATACATAAAAGCATGATCATGTAAATCTATGTCTCAGAGAGTATAATCACAGAAAGAAAAACATGATATGTTAAATAACAAACCTTAATCCTTTTTGGATAATAAGGCCAGACAGTTTTGTAACAGGAGATAATGTTACTGGAGGGATGAGATAAACTCCTAAGAGGAAAATGTAGAGAACATAATGAAAAAACAAAGACAAATCCCATAGGGGATTGTAGCCAGTATGAAAGAAGTAGAACAGTCTGTACCTTGTAATGGAGAAACTCCTGTGTGATGGTCAGTACCCGTGTGAATTTTTGCAGTGCACATAGAAGTGAGGGGTGAGACCTATTTAAAGGTGCCTAATTGATTCAGTGAATCTATCCAACTAGGAACACCTGTCAGTAAAACACAGGGCCAGACCGTGGCACATACAAGTTATGTTGCTCAGTTAAATTTTAATACATTTTCAACATAAAAGTGTGGGTCAATTATTATTCAACCCCTAGGTTTAATATTTTGTGGAATAACCCTTGTTTGCGATTACAACTAATAATCGTCTTTTATAAGACCTGATCAGGCCGGCACAGGTCTCTGGAGTTATCTTGGTCCACTCCTCCATGCAGATCTTCTCCAAGTTATCTAGGTTCTTTGGGTGTCTCATGTGGACTTTAATCTTGAGCACCTTCCACAAGTTTTCAATTGGGTTAAGGTCAGGAGACTGACTAGGCCACTGCAACACCTTGATTTTTTCCCTCTTGAACCAGGCCTTGGTTTTCTAGGCTGTGTGCTTTGGGTCGTTGTCTTGTTGGAAGATGAAATGACGACCCATCTTAAGATCCTTGATGGAGGAGCGGAGGTTCTTGGCCAAAATCTCCAGGTAGGCCGTGCTATCCATCTTCCCATGGATGCGGACCAGATGGCCAGGCCCCTTGGCTGAGAAACAGCCCCACAGCATGATGCTGCCACCACCATGCTTGACTGTAGGGATGGTATTCTTGGGGTCGTATGCAGTGCCATCCAGTCTCCAAACGTCACGTGTGTGGTTGGCACCAAAGATCTCGATCTTGGTCTCATCAGACCAGAGAACCTTGAACCAGTCTGTCTCAGAGTCCTCCAAGTGATCATGAGCAAACTGTAGACGAGCCTTGACATGACGCTTTGAAAGTAAAGGTACCTTACGGGCTCGTCTGGAACGGAGACCATTGCGGTGGAGTACGTTACTTATGGTATTGACTGAAACCAATGTCCCCACTGCCATGAGATCTTCCCGGAGCTCCTTCCTTGTTGTCCTTGGGTTAGCCTTGACTCTTCAGACAAGCCTGGCCTCGGCACGGATGGAAACTTTCAAAGGCTGCCCAGGCCGTGGAAGGCTAACAGTAGTTCCATAAGCCTTCCACTTCCGGATGATGCTCCCAACAGTGGAGACAGGTAGGCCCAACTCCTTGGAAAGGGTTTTGTACCCCTTGCCAGCCTTGTGACCCTCCACGATCTTGTCTCTGATGGCCTTGGAATGCTCCTTTGTCTTTCCCATGTTGACCAAGTATGAGTGCTGTTCACAAGTTTGGGGAGGGTCTTAATTAGTCAGAAAAGGCTGGAAAAACAGATAATTAATCCAAATATGTGAAGCTCATTGTTCTTTGTGCCTGAAATACTTCTTAATACTTTAGGGGAACCAAACAGAATTGTTGTGGTTTGAGGGGTTGAATAATAAATGACCCTCTGAATAAACTTTTCACAATTTAAAAAAAAAATAAAAAAAGAAATAACATTCTTTTTTGCTGCAGTGCATTTCACACTCCCAGGCTGATCTACAGTCCAAATGTCACAATGCCAAGTTAATTCCGAATGTGTAAACCTGCTAAATCTGCAGGGGGTTGAATGCTACTTGTAGGCACTGTATATATATATTATATTATATATATCTTCATTATAATTTTCTATTAGAACAAAAATGCTTCATCTAATATAATGAACAATATACCTTATCCCCTTGCATGGGGATGGTTTGAAACAAAACAAATGGATCACATCAGATGTTCCTATGAAGAAGGAATGGATCATAGATGCAAAGAGTTATTTGTAACATTAACGTTTATTATTAGAATCTACAGAAACTAAAGACGTTTGTTCAGACAACGAGATTGTATATATAAAGAAACTATAATGAATGGCAGATAACAGAGATTGGGAAGTACAAAAAAAAGGAGGAAATGTTGAGCATTATTTTGCGAGCCAGCTGGAGGGGTTTGCAATGCGCTTATCAATATTGTGAATATATAAATATAAAACAATGTGATATATTTAATCCTAATGTTGTATTGTTCTTCAGGTAACCGATATCTATTAGTAATTGCATATATTTTAATTCTAATTTAAATTCTAACTTGCTTTCCTTTCTCATTTACTCATTTATCATTACTTTGACTGTCTCTGTTATGTTTTTTCTTCTACAGTTTGTAAACCTATTTGATTTATCCCCTGTGTGAGTTCTCTGATGGACAACTACTTCCGATTTTTGATTAAAACATTTTCCACATTCTAAACATGAAAATGGCTTTTCTCCTGTGTGAATTCTCTGGTGTTTAACAAGACCTGATTTATCTACAAAACATTTCCCACATTCTGAACATGCAAATGGCTTCTCCCCTGTGTGAGTTCTCTGATGGACAACTAAACCTGATTTCTGATTAAAACATTTTCCACATTCTGAACATGAAAAGGGCTTCTCCCCTGTGTGAAGTTTCTGATGTCTAAAAAAATTTGATTTATTTGCAAAACATTTCCCACATTCTGAACATGAAAAGGGTTTCTCTCCTGAGTGAAGTTTCTGATGTCTAACAAAATTTGATTTATCTGCAAAACATGAAAAAGCCTGTTCTTCTGTGTGAGTTCTCTGATGAACAAATAAACTTGAATTTTGCTTAAAACATTTTCCACATTTTGAACATGAAAAAGGTTTCTCCCCTGTGTGACTTCTCTGATGGACAAATAAACTTGGTTTTTGATTAAAACTTTTCCCACATTCTGAACATGAAAAAGGTTTCTCCCCTGTGTGACTTCTCTGATGGACAACTAATTTTGATTTCCGATTAAAACATTTCCCACAATGTAAACATAAATAGGGCTTCTCTCCTGTGTGAATTCTCTGGTGTCTAACAAAATTTGATTTATCTGCAAAACATTTTCCACAATCTGAACATGAAAAAGGTTTCTCTCCTGTATGAGTTCTCTGGTGTTTAACAAGACTTGATTTATCTGCAAAACATTTACCACATTCTGAACATGAAAATGGCTTCTCCTCTATGTGTATATTCTGATGGATAACTAAGTTTGATTTTAGATTAAAACATTTCCCACACACTGAACATGAATATGGCTTCTCCCCTGTATGAACTCTCTCATGTCTAACAAGGTCTGATATTCGGTTAAAATATTTCCCACACTGTGCACAAGAAAATCTTTTGTTCATGTGAATTTTTTTAAGAGTAACCAAAGACATTTTGAGGGACAAACATTTTCTATATTCTGCACTGGAAAATGGCTTCTTTGCTTTAAAACCAGGGTGATTTTTAATGCCTCTTTTGTGACATTTATCTTTCTTAACAGTCTGTGGTGAATCAGAAGATAGGACCTGTTTAAAAGGATCAGATGATAGATCTTTGCTGTGAAGGGATGATGGGATATCTGGAGTAATAGCATTCACTTCAGTTATATCTTGTGTGATATCAATGTCATCTGATTTAAAAATTGTAGATATCAGTTGTCCCTCTGATCTCCTGCTACAGTCACCTGCTAAGAATAAAAATTATTATTTTTGAGTAAAATATCCTTAAAAAATATATTTTTATAACATTTCTAAAATATCCATAGAAATTACAAGGTATGGAGAAAAATTCTGCTGACAATCTAACAATAAACCTCAGAGTACGAATATGTAGAGTAGGATGTTTGACCCTGTTTGTTCAAATCTACCATCCAAATGCTGAAATAATTAGTTACAAAAAAACGTTACATAGGTAAGCATGAAACCAATAAAAATTTACCCAATCGGTAAATAAGTGTTGTAAAAACAAATTTATTTTCATCATTTAAATAGAAATTACTTACAGCAAAGATGGAACTGCAGCTGTACATACCTAGGCCAAAACCTACTACTCCAGCAGGATACAGCTAAGCCCCCACTAGGTGGAGGCATCAGAGGTGCAGGAGGAGCAAATCACACGCTTCCAAAATATGGAGGGGTGATAGCTGGATGGTAAAACTGCACACTGATGGCTTGCATAGAGCACTGTTTACACTTGAAGATGCACAGTCACAAACCTGCAGCCTATTAGGCGACCTCATATTTTTTTGTACAGGATACAGCCAGGCCCCATTTTTGTTAGGCCTTGCATATTAGAGTTTTGGCCCTGTATGATGCACAGATGGAGTATGGCTTGGCAGCCCGCCTGATCTAATAGTATGGGTGTCACCTAATAGGCTGCGGGCTTGTGACTGTACATCTGCATGTGTGAACAGCGCTCTATGCAAGCCATCAGTGTGCAGTTTTACCATCCAGCAATCGCCCCTCCACATTTTGGAAGTGTGTGTGTGATTTGTTCCTCCTGCACCTGTGATTGATCTATCAATTATTGAGTTAAATGATTTAAAAAAAGCCTCGTGGGGTCGCTCTTTTTTTGATACACAGCTAAGAGCTAATAAAAAATAGTGTTACAGCGGCGCAGAGACTGATAAGTATAACGCGCCTGCTCTAATCACCCTACCCCTTTCTATAATTAAACATTTTTATTGATCTTCACAGCAACCAAAGTTTAGCGCAATCAAAAAGTACAAATGTTAAAACACAGCATTACAACTCAAGTGCCACAACATGAGTAAAAAAATATAAAGTCCAATCAAAAAAGACCCCCTACCCCTTTCTACCACCATTTTAAAGCGCATGATTCAGGTCCCCATGGACTTATATGCGGACCAGCGTCTGGCCAGATAGCCAAGATCAACTCCAGGCTGGAACCGTTTTTTCTTTTAAAAATATGATTCGACTCGCTGATCCCGGTTATCTGGGGGTCCTCTCATCACTGGTCACCAGTTTTTTAACTTCTAAACCCTGCCCATCACCTTTCACATTATGTGAATGGGGTTCCTGAAACCTCTTTATATCCTCAAGGCTGCTTTACACCAGACAATCTATCGTGCGATAGATCGTCGGGGTCACAGCTTTTGTGACGCACATCCGGCATCGCTGGCGATGCCGGCCTGTGTGACACCTCCTAGCGAAGCAGTATCGCTCACAAATCGTGAGTCGTGTACTGCTCGCTAGGTTCCATAATATCGTTTAATTTAGTTGTTCATCGTTTCCGGGGTAGCACACGTCGCTCCGTGTGACACCTCGGGAACGATGAACAGCAGCTCACCTGCGTCACGTGGCCGCCGCCGGCTATGTGAAGGAAGGAGGTGGGCAGGATGTTTACGTCCCGCTCATCTCCGCCCCTCCGCTTCCATTGGCCGGCGGTCTTGTGACGTCGCTGTGACGCCAAACGTCCCTCCCACTCCAGGAAGTGTACGTTCGCCGCCCACAGCGTGGTCGCACGAGAGGTAAGTACGTGTGACGGGGGCTACTGACTTTGTGCGACACGGGCAGCGATTTGCCAGTGACGCAAAAAGGACGGGGGCGGGTACGATCGATTGTGAAATTGCACTATCAGTCGTACCGTGTACATCAGCCTTCACACGTGCCCCTGCATACCTCAGAGACAGAGTTTTATACTTGTCCTGCGCTGTTTGTAAATTGTAAACTCTAGTCAGATGGGTGCTTCCACATTTCGACCAGCAACGCCATGCTCCCTTCAAATGTCACATCTTCTAATTGCCAAGTAAGTGACTGACTTCTCTACACCATCCACATGGTGCCCGAAGTCTCGCACCTGAGCAGTGGAATAAACAGCCAGTGATTACAATATACAAGTGCAAGATTTCGAGCACTGGGTGCCTGATGTAGAGACCGAAGTCTGGTGCCTGAGTAGTGGAATCCGAGACCTACGCAGGTGTACCTCACTGTGCCCTATTGAACAGCCAACGATTACACTGCACACATGCGAGACTTTAGGCACTGTGTGGATGACGTAGAGATATCATCCACTTAGTTGTAATTAGAAAAGAAGGGAATTTTGTTTACTTACCGTAAATTCCTTTTCTTCTAGCTCCAATTGGGAGACCCAGACAATTGGGTGTATAGCTACTGCCTCCGGAGGCCACACAAAGTATTACACTTAAAAGTGTAAGGCCCCTCCCCTTCTGGCTATACACCCCCCCGTGGGATCACGGGCTCCTCAGTTTTAGTGCAAAAGCAAGAAGGAGGAAAGCCAATAACTGTTTTAAATACAAATTCAACCCGAGAAACAGCCTCGGAGAACTGAACTGTTCAACATGAACAACATGTGCACCCGAAAAAAACAAACTTCCTAAGAAAACAGGGCGGGTGCTGGGTCTCCCAATTGGAGCTAGAAGAAAAGGAATTTACGGTAAGTAAACAAAATTCCCTTCTTCTTTGTCGCTCCTAATTGGGAGACCCAGACAATTGGGACGTCCAAAAGCAGTCCCTGGGTGGGTAAAAGAATACCTCGTGATAGGGCCGTCAAACAGCCCTTTCCTACAGGTGAGCCACCGCCGCCTGAAGGACTTGTCTACCTAGGCCGGCATCCGCCGAAGCGTAGGTATGCACCTGATAATGCTTGGTAAAAGTGTGCAGACTCGACCAGGTAGCCGCCTGGCACACCTGCTGAGCCGTAGCCTGGTGCCGTAATGCCCAGGACGCACCCTCGGCTCTGGTAGAATGGGCCTTCAGTCCTGATGGAATCGGAAGCCCAGCCGAACGGTAGGTGTGAAGAATTGGTTCCTTGATCCACCGCGCAAGGGTGGATTTGGAAGCTTGCGACCCTTTACGCTGACCAGCGACAAGGACAAAGAGTGCATCCGAGCGGCGCAGAGACGCCGTGCGGGAAATGTAGATCCTGAGTGCTCTCACCAGATCCAATAAATGCAAACCCTTTTCAAATTGGTGAACTGGATGCGGACACAAAGACGGTAAAGTGATATCTTGATTGAGATGAAAGGAAGATACCACCTTGGGAAGAAATTCTGGAATTGGACGCAGAACTACCTTGTCCTGGTGAAACACCAGGAATGGAGATCTGCATGATAACGCCGCCAGCTCGGACACTCTCCGAAGAGACGTGACCGCCACTAGAAAGGCCACTTTCTGTGAAAGACGAGAAAGGGAAACCTCCTTCATAGGCTCGAAAGGCGGCTTCTGGAGAGCAATTAGAACCTTGTTCAGGTCCCAGTACTCCAACGGCCGCTTGTAAGGGGGGACGATATGACAAACCCCTTGCAGGAACGTGCGTACCTGAGGAAGTCGCGCCAGGCGTTTCTGAAAAAATACGGATAGCGCGGAGACTTGACCTTTAAGGGAGCCAAGCGACAAACCTTTTTCCAACCCAGACTGCAGGAAGGAAAGAAAAGTAGGCAATGCAAAAGGCCAGGGAGAAACTCCCTGAGCAGAGCACCAAGATAGGAATATCCTCCACGTCCTGTGGTAGATCTTGGCGGAGGATGGCTTCCTAGCCTGTCTCATGGTGGCAACCACTTCATGAGATAAACCTGAGGCCGCTAGGATCCAGGACTCAATGGCCACACAGTCAGGTTCAGGGCCGCAGAATTCAGATGGAAAAATGGCCCTTGAGACAGCAAGTCTGGACGGTCTGGTAGTGCCCACGGATGGCCTACCGTGAGGTGCCACAGATCCGGGTACCACGACCTCCTTGGCCAGTCTGGAGCGACGAGAATGGCGCGGCGGCAGTCGGACCTGATTTTGCGGAGCACTCTGGGCAACAATGCCAGAGGTGGGAACACATACGGTAGCCGGAACTGCGACCAATCTTGAACTAAGGCGTCTGCCGCCAGAGCTCGGTGATCGTGAGACCGTGCCATGAAAACCGGGACTTTGTTGTTGTGCCGTGACGCCATCAGGTCGACGTCCGGCATCCCCCAGCGGCGACAGATCTCCTGAAACACGTCCGGGTGAAGGGACCATTCCCCTGCGTCCATGCCCTGGCGACTGAGAAAGTCTGCTTCCCAGTTTTCTACGCCTGGGATGTGAACTGCGGATATGGTGGATGCCGTGTCTTCCACCCACGTCAGAATCCGCCGGACTTCCTGGAAGGCTTGCCGACTGCGTGTTCCCCCTTGGTGGTTGATGTATGCCACCGCTGTGGAGTTGTCCGACTGAATTCGGATCTGCTTGCCTCCCAGCCACTGTTGGAAGGCTTGTAGGGCAAGATAGACTGCTCTGATTTCCAGAACATTGATCTGAAGGGTGGACTCTTTCCGAGTCCACGTACCTTGAGCCCTGTGGTGGAGAAACACTGCTCCCCACCCTGATAGACTCGCATCTGTCGTGACCACCGCCCAGGATGGGGGTAGGAACGACTTTCCTTTTGACAATGAGGTGGGAAGAAGCCACCACCGGAGAGATTCCTTGGCTGCCTGAGAGAGGGAGACCTCCCTGTCGAGGGACGTCGACTTCCCGTCCCATTGGCGGAGAATGTCCCATTGTAATGGACGCAGATGAAACTGCGCAAAAGGAACTGCTTCCATTGCTGCTACCATCTTCCCTAGGAAGTGCATGAGGCGCCTCAAGGGGTGCGACTGGCCCTGCAGGAGAGATTGCACCCCTGTCTGTAGCGAGCACTGTTTGTCCAGTGGAAGTTTCACTATCGCTGAGAGAGTATGAAACTCCATGCCAAGATATATTAGTGATTGGGTCGGGGTTAGATTTGACTTTGAAAAGTTGATGATCCACCCGAAACTCTGGAGAGTCTTCAGTGCCACGTTCAGGCTGTGTTGGCATGCCTCTTGAGAGGGTGCCTTGATAAGTAGATCGTCTAAATACGGGATCACAGAGTGACCTTGCGAGTGCAGGACTGCTACTACTGCTGCCATGACCTTGGTGAAGACCCGAGGGGCTGTCGCCAGCCCGAAAGGTAGAGCTACGAACTGCAGGTGTTCGCTTCCTATAACGAAGCGTAGAAAACGCTGATGCTCTGGCGCAATCGGCACGTGGAGATAAGCATCCTTGATGTCTATTGATGCTAGGAAATCTCCTTGAGACATTGAGGCGATAACGGAGCGGAGAGATTCCATCCGGAACCTCCTGGTTTTTACGTGTTTGTTGAGCAGCTTTAGATCCAGGACGGGACGGAACGACCCGTCTTTCTTTGGCACCACAAACAAATTGGAGTAAAAACCGTGGCCTTGTTCCTGAAGAGGAACGGAAGTCACCACTCCTTCCGCCTTTAGGGCGGACACCGCTTGCAGCAGAGCATCGGCTCGGTCGGGCGGTGGAGAAGTTCTGAAGAAACGAGTTGGAGGACGAGAGCTGAACTCTATCCTGTACCCGTGAGACAGAATGTCTCTCACCCAACGGTCTTTGACCTGTGACAGCCAAATGTCGCCAAAGCGGGAGAGCCTGCCACCGACCGAGGATGCGGAGAGAGGAGACTGAAAGTCATGAGGAAGCCGTCTTGGTAACGGTTCTTCCGGCTGGCTTTTTTGGGCGTGATTGAGTCCGCCAAGAATCTGAGCTCCTCTGATCCTTTTGAGTCCTTTTGGACGAGTAGAATTGGGACCTGCCTGAGCCTCGAAAGGACCGAAAACCAGACTGTCCCCTCCTCTGTTGGGGTTTGTTTTGTCTGGGTTGCGGTAAGGATGAATCCTTACCCTTGGAGTGTTTAATGATTTCATCCAAACGCTCACCAAACAATCGGTCACGAGAAAAAGGCAAACTGGTTAAGCACTTCTTGGAAGAAGAATCTGCCTTCCATTCTCTCAACCACAGGGCTCTGCGTAAAACCACGGAGTTGGCTGACGCCACCGCCGTACGGCTCGTAGAGTCTAGGACAGCATTAATCGCGTAAGACGCGAATGCAGACATTTGAGAGGTCAATGGTGCCACCTGCGGAGCAGATGTACGTGTGACCGTGTCGACCTGTGTAAGGCCAGCTGAAATAGCTTGGAGTGCCCATACGGCTGCGAATGCTGGCGCCAACGACGCTCCAATAGCTTCATAGATGGATTTTAACCAGAGCTCCATCTGTCTGTCAGTGGCATCTTTAAGTGCTGCCCCATCTTCCACTGCAACTAGAGATCTGGCTGCAAGCCTGGAGATTGGAGGGTCCACCTTGGGACACTGTGTCCAGCCCTTGACCATGTCAGGGGGAAAAGGATAGCGCGTATCTTTAAGCCGTTTGGAGAAACGCTTATCTGGATAAGCGTGGTGTTTCTGGATTGCGTCTCTAAAGTCAGAGTGGTCCAGAAAAGTGCTTAATTTACGCTTGGGATACCTGAAATGGAATTTCTCCTGCTGTGAAGCTGCCTCCTCCGCAGGAGGAGCTGGTGGAGAAATATCTAACATCTTATTGATGGACGCTATAAGATCATTCACTATGGCGTCACCATCCGGGGTATCTAGATTGAGAGCGGCCCCAGTATCAGAATCCTGATCAGTTACATCCGCCTCATCACACAGAGAGTCGTCCCGCTGGGACCCTGACCAGTGTGATGAAGTTGAGGGTCGCTCATAGCGAGCCCGCTTAGGTTGTCTGGGACTGTCGTCCGAGTCAGAGCCGTCACCCTGGGGTGCATGTGACACCCCCGGAGCTAGGAAGTGTTCCAGCTGAGGGGGACCAGGGGGCAATGAATCAACAGTGCCCATGGTCTGAGTTACTGGTCTAGACTGCAATGTTTCAAGAATTTTAGACATAGTCATAGACAATCTGTCAGCAAAAGCTGCAAACTCCGTCCCTGTCACCTGGACAGCATTCACAGGTGGTTCTCCCTGAGTCACCTCTAGCAGAGGCCCCGGCTGAGCACTTGCCACAGGGGCCGAGCACTGCACACAATGGGGGTTAGTGGAACCTGCCGGTAGAGCAGCCCCACATGCGGTACAGGCAGCATATAAAGTCCGTGCCTTGGCACTTTTGCTTTTTGCGGACGACATGCTGTTGTCTCCTTGAGAAATCTAAGGAGGGTATATATCAGAAATCACCAGCGACCGTACAGTGTAAAGTATTGCCAGCACAAAATACAAAGTACAATATGGCACAAGTGGGGGAGAGCCCTTGAGGGCTGCTTACCGCCCGCTGAAAAGCGGGTGTGAGGTCGTAGAATCCCTTGTCTGGGTCTCCCAGCCTCCCCTCTGCAGCTCAGCGTGCAGGCAGGAATGGCTGCCGGCGTCCTGTGAAGAGGGGCGGACCGTGGGCGTGCCACAAACAAAAGTGCGGGAAACTGCGTCCCACTGTGCCTAGTGTAAGGGCTGGAGTATGTAAAACAGACTCCAGCTCTTAGCGCTGCTGGTCTGTACAGCGTCCCGCCCTCCTCCTGACTGGCAGGTCTGGGGGCGGGAACGATACGAACTAGGCCGCAAAAGCCGGGGGCTGTAGTAATCTAGCGCGGCCGTCATATATGCACGGCCAGCGCGGAAGTCCCCGGCGCACCACAAATCCCAGCCGCGACGCAGTAAACACTGACCCCCGCGGCCGGATCGGCCGATCGTACTAAGTCTCCTCACTCAGCAGAGCTGTAGTGAGTAACGGCACAAGCGCAGCAGCGCTGTTTACCCCGGCGCACTAACACACCCAGCAATGCTGCAGTGTGCGTGCGGTAAGCACGGGGACACGGAGTACCTTAATGACGCAGGGTCCTGTCCCTGAGGAAACTCCGCTCCGTATCCAGCAGGTCCTCCAGGGGCTGTGGATGGAGCACGGTCTCAGTGCACGGAGACCGGTAAAGTCCCACTTCACCCAGAGCCCTAATGGGGATGGGGAAGGAATCAGCATGTGGGCTCCAGCCTCCGTACCCGCAATGGGTACCTCAACCTTAACAAACACCGCCGACCGCAAGTGGGGTGAGAAGGGAGCATGCTGGGGGCCCCCGTATGGGCCCTCTTTTCTTCCATCCGACATAGTCAGCAGCTGCTGCTGACTAAACAGTGGAGCTATGCGTGGATGTCTGACCTCCTTCGCACAAAGCATAAAACTGAGGAGCCCGTGATCCCACGGGGGGGTGTATAGCCAGAAGGGGAGGGGCCTTACACTTTTAAGTGTAATACTTTGTGTGGCCTCCGGAGGCAGTAGCTATACACCCAATTGTCTGGGTCTCCCAATTAGGAGCGACAAAGAAAGTGGTGTTTGAAGAGAATAGTACAGTGCTGATCACAATTTGAAAAACACCCATCGGACCGGACCGTGCAATTTACAAACAGCGCGGGAGAAGTATAATACTCTTTCTCTGAGGTGTGATTCTCTAAGATGTCAGCACATTCTCAATTTGAATATTTCCCAGAGGGGCGTGGCAGCTATAAGTCCCCTTACTGGCAGCCAGACTGGCTTGCAAAGTCTCCTTAAGGAGAATAGTGTTCCCCCGTGGTCCCCACATAGCTTTCTCATGAGCCAGATCAGACACCCCCATACTTTGCACTGACGAGGGGCAAGCACCCCGAAACACCGTGTCTGCAAATTGGAATTCTGATCTGGCTTATATATCCTGAGTCATTTTGCAAAGGATTGTTAAAAATCCACTTGTGACTTTTAGGATCGCTACTTCCAATAGGTGGTGCTGCACTAGAGTTTGTCTCCTTTACTGGAGAGACAATTTGAATATTTCCCAGAAAGACATGGCAGCTATAAGTCCCCTTACTGGCAGCCAGACTGGCTTGCAAAGTCTCCTTAAGGAGAATAGTGTTCCCCTGTGGCCAGCACATTCTACATAATTGTCATTTGGCTTTGTAATTTAGAGATCTGGGAAGGTAAGGGTCAGCATTTTATAATCCCAGAGAGTAGGGTGCGTTCTCCGGGCTATAAGCTCTAAAAGGAACAAATCTCACTCCAACAGAAGGACTTCCAATGCCCAAAGTAATGCATTAAGTTTTGGCTTAGCAGAAGATTGAGGACCACTTGATTGTGATATGGCCGGACTAGACCACAGATAAACCAAACCAGACACTGACGGTGATTGAGAAGAATCTGTGACTTCTCTGCATTTGGGTGTTACTACTCACCTGGGTTGTCATATGTAGGAACCTCCTCTTTACACCACTCATCACCCCTCACATATGTCTCTGTAGTATTAATATGGGTCAGATCTTCACCCTGAAACAAATATTGTAATAGTCACAGATGGAGAAGTCACATCTATGATCAGCTCTAATCCTGCCATCTCCACCGTTCTCATTACACAAGTATAACACATATAATACTGGAGGATAAAACAAGACTGAGCACAAGACCTTCACAGCCGTCTACACATCATAGGGAGATTTCATGACACCTTCTCCCCATCTACCTGATGATCCTGAGGAACATTGGGATTTTCTTGTGTACAGTCCTGTGGAAGAAGAGGACAGGGACATCTCTCTGGTGTTGTCCTCTCACTGGATAGAACTGGAGGAAACACATAAAGGGACTGAATTAATCCTTTACATACAGATAATTATAGCCGCGTGTATTTAGTCCCGTCTATTACCTGGTGATGTGAGGGGCTGGGGAATCTCCATTATGAAGTCCTTGTACAGATCTTTGTGTTCTTCTAAATACTCCCACTCCTCCATGGAGAAATAGATGGTGATATCCTGACACCTTATAGGAATCTCAAACACACAATGATACCGTCATCCCCCGATCCTTCATAGCATTACTGTATAATGTCCCAACATTCCCAGCAGTGTCACCTCTCCAGTCAGCAGCTCAATCATCTTGTAGGTGAGTTCTAGGATCTTCTGATCATTGATGTCCTCATGTATCAGGCGGTGAGATGGAGGTCCTGTGATTGGGCTCAGGGTTCTTCCCCATCCCTCAGACACAGGGGCCTGACAGCGATCACTAGAGGTCTTCTTCACTACTGTGTAACCCTGGTTATGGAGAGACACAGTAATAAATCTCACTACAGACATTTCCAGAGTCCTCACCTCTCCAGTTCTGTCCATCTGTTATTCCCATAGATAAGAATGATGTAATGTGACATCATCAGAATCTCTCACCTCTCCAGTAAGCCGGAAGAGGATCTCTAGGGTGAGGTGTAATATCCTCTCCACCATCTTGTCCCTGTCCCTATCCATCCTTCATGGGTCAATCAGGAGAATTCTCTTATATAAAAGATTTCCACTGACAGGATCCGATAATGTAGAGACCTGAATGGGAAGATGAGAAAATCTAACATTATAATCAATACAATGTAACTGGAGATAAGGAGAGAAACATATGAGGAGATAAAAAGTGTAGATGTTGTATTCTTAGATCGTATAAGCTGGAACATTAATTGATTTGCTGACACTCAGCTTGTCCCATTTACTCTCTATTGTTAGTCACTGTTTCGGCTACTGATTGGCCGTAGGGATCCCATGTTCATCGAGACTGACCAGAAAATACAGAAACTGGTAGGGACCCAAGTAGTGGAGGCACAGGACTTGTGGGGGGGATCACTAATGTGTTACTATTTTTCTTCTTTACATCTACTAATACATAGATATTTTAGGTCACACATGCAACAATTTAAAGGAAACCTGTCACTAGGTTTTTCCCATAAAAACTGAGGCCGACATCTGTAAACCCTTATATGTTTCCTTTAACCCCTTCACGACCGGCCGATTTTTCGCTTTCCGTTTTTTTTTTTCGCCATTCTTTTTCTGAGACGTAACTTTTTTATTTTTCAGTCAATATGGTCATGTGAGGGCTCATTTTTTGCGTAACGAGCTGTTCTTTTAAATGAAACCATCAGTTTTACCATATAGTGTACTGGAAAACGGCAAAAAAATTCCAAATGCAGAAAAATTGCAAAAAAAGTGTGATAGCACTATGGTTTTTGAGATATTTTATTCACTGTGTTCACTATATAGTAAAAGTGATGTGTGGGTGTGATTCCTCAGGTCAGTGCGAGTTCGTAGACACCAAACATGTATAGGTTTACTTTTATATAAGAGGTTAAAAAAAAAATCGGAAGTTTGTCCGAAAAAAGTGGCGTACGTTTTACGCCATATTCCGTGACCCGTAGCGTTCTCATTTTTCGGGATCTATGGCTCAGTGATGGCTTATGTTTTGCGTCTCGAGCTGACATTTTTAACGGTACCATTTTTGCGCAGATGCTACGTTTTGATCGCCTCTTATTGCATTTTGCGCAACAGTTGTGGCGACAAAAAAAGTAATTTTGACGTTTGGAATTTTTTTGCCGTTACGCCGTATACTGACCAGATTAATTGATTTTATATTTTGATAGATCGGGCGTTTCTGAACGCGGCGATACCAAAAGTGTGTATATTTTTTATTTTTTTAACCCTTTTCAATGGGGCGAATGGGGGGTGATTTGAACTTTTAGGTTTTTTTGTTTTTTTTTAATTTTTTTTAAAAAAAAATTACACTTTTTTTTTTTTATTTTACTAGTCCCCCTAGGGGGTTATTGCGATCAGCAATCCGATCGCTCTGCAGTATCTGCTGATCACAGCTACACAGCTGTAAACAGCAGATACGCTCTCTTTCTCTTTTGCTGTGCCGCCGGCACAGCGAAAGTGAGAGCAAGTCATGTGTAGTACAGGAGTCATCACATGACCCTGTGCTACCATGACAACTATCGGAAGTCACGTGATCACGTTACGTGACTTCCGGTATTGGGCGGTAGGTAAAAGTTTACCGCGATCGCGCTTATAATGGCGCTGTCAGGTATTGAAAGCGCCATTTAAGGTGTTAATCGGCACGAGCAGATAACGATTCTGCTCGTGCCTAGCAGGCACACATCTCAGCTGTGAAAATCAGCTGAGATGTGCGCCGATCGCGGCATGCTGCCGCCGGAGGACCGCGGGCAGTAACATTATGACATTTAGGACGTAATTTTACTGCCCGCGGTCGTTAAGGGGTTAATCAATAAGTGTCAAAATAAGTATTTAGTGTCACCCATAGAAAACATGTATATAAGAAGAGTAAAGGCCCCGTTACACACAACGACATCGCTATCGAGATGTCGTTGGGGGTCACGGAATTTGTGATTCACATCCGGCGTCGTTAGCGACGTTGTTGCGTGTGACACGTACGAGCGACCGCTAACAATGCAAAATACTCACCAAATCGTTGATTGTTGACACGTCGTCCATTTCCAAAATATCGTTGCTGGACGCAGGTTGTTCGTCGTTCCTGAGGCAGCACACATCGCTACGTGTGACAACCCGGGAACGACGAACAACTCCGTACCTGCGTCCTCCAGCAACGAGGTGGGCGTGACTTTCATGTGATTGCTCTCCGCCCCTCCGCTTCGATTGGATGCCTGCCGTGTGACGTCGCTGTGACGCCACACAAACCGCCCCCCTTAGAAAAGAGGCTGTTCTCTGGCTACAGCAACGTCGCTAGGAAGGTAAGTACGTGTGACGGGTACTAGCGATTTTGTACGCCACGGGCAGCGATTTGCCCGTGATGCACAAACGACGGGGGCGGATGCTTTCACGAGCGACATCACTAGCAATGTCGCGGCGTGTAAAGCCCCCTTTAGCCTGCCCACCAATGTATTCAGAT
The DNA here is from genome assembly GCF_048569485.1 of Anomaloglossus baeobatrachus. NCBI lineage: Eukaryota > Metazoa > Chordata > Amphibia > Anura > Aromobatidae > Anomaloglossus > Anomaloglossus baeobatrachus. The sequence goes on along the minus strand of NC_134357.1, from coordinate 532,832,566 downwards.
ATATGTAGCAAAGATCATTACATCTCATACAGTACATGTGGACTGCTTCCCTCGCCTACCGTCTTTGCTAGCATCTGTGATTGGTTGTAATCAGACTGTAGGTGTCTCGGATTGGCTACCCTAACAGTAGCTGTCTGTATGCTCTAATGGAGTGTAAAAATAAATAATTAAATAAAAAATAAGTCGCAGGGTCTCCTGCATATAGATACCCAGCACAGATAAAGCAGATGGCTACAGGCTGCAGCTCCCAGCCGTGTGTGTTATCCTGGCTGTGTATAAAAATAAGAGGGACCCCATGCAGCTTTTTTTTAATTATTGAGATAAAAATGTATATATATTTTTTTTTTTTTAAAAAAAAAGCGTGAGGCCCCAAATTCTGATGCCCAGCCATATAAAGACTACAGCTGGGGGCTGGTATTTTCAGGCTGGGGAGGCCCATGGTTATAGGCCCCCCAGCCTGAAAATACCAGCCAGCAGCGTCCCAGAATTGTTGTATTAATTAGATGCGACAATCTCGGCGCTTTACCTGGCTCATAGCTGCCACTAAGCCATAGATTAGTAGGGATCTTTAATGAAACCCCCCCATTACTAATCCTGTAAGTAACAAGAAATAAACACAAAACAGAGAAAAATCATTTAATTAAAAAAACCTCTTTTTCTAATTTATTAACCCAAAAACACCCAGGTTGAAAGTAATTCCCTACTACTACACACTGAAGTTGCAGCACACAGGCACATTAGAAAACATGACTGCCCGCTGTGGCTTCAGGCACAGACTGACTGAACTGAAGCTGTGAGCAGTGATGGTCAAGGTAAGGAAGGCGGAAAAACTACCACCTTTGAACAAGAAACATAAGATAAAACGTCAAGACTGGGCCAAGAAATATCTTAAGACTGATTTTTCAAAGGTTTTATGGACTGATGAAATGAGAGTGACTCTTGATGGGCCAGATGGATGGGCCAGAGGCTGTATCAGTAAAGGGCAGAGAGCTCCACTCTGACTCAGACACCAGCAAGGTGGAGGTGGGGTACTGGTATGGGCTGGTATCATCAAAGATGAACCTGTGGGACCTTTTCAAGTTGAGGATGGAGTGAAGTTCAACTCCCAGACCTACTGCCAGTTTGTGGAAGACAACTTCTTCAAGCAGTGGTACAGGAAGAAGTCAGTATTGTTCAAGAAAAACATGATTTTCATGCAGGACAATGCTCCATCACATGAATCCAACTACTCCACACCGTGGCTGGCCAGTAAAGGTCTAAAAGATGAAAAAATAATGACATGGCCCCCTTGTTCACCTGATCTGAACCCCATAGAGAACCTGTGGTCCCTCATAAAATATGAGATCTACAGGGAGGGAAAACAGTACACCTCTCGGAACAGTGTCTGGGAGGCTGTGGTGGCTGCTGTACGCATTGTTAATCGTAAACAGATAAAGCAACTGACAGAATCTATGGATGGTCGGCTGTTGAGTGTCATCATAAAGAAAGGTGGCTATATTGGTCACTAATTTTTGGGGGTATTGTTTTTGCATGTCAGAAATGTTTATTTCTCAATTTTGTGCAGTTATATTGGCTTACCTGGTGAAAATAAACAAGTGAGATGGGAATATATTTGTTTTTATTAAGTTGCCTAATAATTCTGCACAGTAATAGTTACCTGCACAAACAGACATCCTCCTAAGATAGCCAAATCTAAAAAAAAAGCACTCCAACTTCCAAAAATATTAAGCTTTGAAATTTATGAGTCTTTTGGGTTGATTGAGAACATAGTTGTTGATCAATAATAAAAAAAATCCTCTAAAATACAACTTGCCTAATAATTCTGCACATGGTGTATTGTGAATACCTCAATATTCGTATGAGTAACGAATGGTGGCGAGTATATTCGCTCATCACTAGTGGCAACACTAGACTGTTTGGTCATGACCTACAATAACATTATACTGATACAAGCACCGAGTAACTAGTGTTGTCTTTCTACTACGATCTAGTGTATACTGTATTTGTTAACAAGTCCTTTGTTTATCCCCTCCAGAGAGGCTTTTTCTTTTAAAGGGAACATTTCATCAGGTTTTTTCCTTATAAGCTGCAGCCAACACCAGTGAGCCCTTGTATACAGCATTACAAAATGCTGTATATAAGTGCTCAGGCCGCTCTGTAGAATGTGAAAAAACCCTTTTATTATATACACCTATGGGGCGGTCCAATAGGTGTCGCTGCTCTCGGTCCGATGAGTTCTCCATCTTATGAGATTGCCATCCTCCTTCCCAAGTTCCCAGTCACATGTGCATGATACGGCCTGTGTCAATCACCCAGAGGCCTCCATTGCGCTCCTGCGCACGTGCACTTTGATCTGCCTGGCTGAGGACAGATCAGAGTTCTGTAGTGCGCATGCTCAGGCGATCTTTGACCTTTCCTCGCACCTGCGCATTACAGTACTTTGCTCATGCGCACTTTAATCTTTGCGGCAGATTAATGTGCGCATGTGCAATGGTGGCATCATGAAATAAAGGCTGGGAAAAAAGGACGGCAACCTACGCTTTCAGGGGACAGCTGGATGCACTTATCAGTCAGGACACCACCAGCAGCACTGAAGACTATTTTGCGAGAACGCTGGCTGCTGGCCAAGACAAAACCTTCAAGGTGTAACTGGCGAGCTCAGGCCACTCTTCCATTTTTGAAGACCAAAATGCAAAAGCATCCAATTTCCCCACGATGACATCGATATTGACCTCTACATACTCCAGCACCTTCCTCTCCAGTCGTTCACTATGTGTCAGACTTATACTCTGTTCAGCTGTTGCACGGCATGGTCTAAAAAATGTGTGCCACAACTCACAGAAATTGCTGCTGCAACTTAAACTGCTGCTGTTACTACAATGATAACTCGATTCGATGACAGACTGGACCTTAGAGATATTGGTCCACCTTCTACATTCTCTTCTGCTTCCGCCTCTTCCTCTGGGACTATCACCTCCTCCTGCAGATTATTCATTGTTTGCTCCAGCAGGTAGATGACCGGAATAGTGATGCTGATGATGGCATCATTATCGCTAACCATCTTAGTAGCCATTTCAAGCACGATTTGTCCCATGACCTCACCACATTGTCACAGGCTATGCAATATGACACACTGCACAAGAGCTCTTCGCTGCTGCCATAGTCGCTGAAACATGTGCAGAGTGGAGTTCCAGGGTGACGGCACGTCGCATATCAACCGGTTAACCGGTAGTCCGAAAGGCCTCTATAGCGATGCAAGCTGATTAGCCACGACGTGTGAATGGCGCAAGTGAGTACACCGCTATCATGCCTTCTACAGGAATGTATCCAGGCGGGGATAATGGCATAGAAATTACTACAATCAGGTTGATGACATGAGCCATACGTTTGGGAGGTTGCCCCGGTGTAGGGCCACCACCAGGTTTGCACCGTTATCGCACATGGCCTTTCTTGGCTCCAAGTTCAGTGGAGACAGCCATTGCTCAAACTCGGCCTGGATAGCTTTCCACAACTCTTCAGCTGTGTGACTGCGTTCTCCAATGCATTTTAATTTCAACACTGTCTGATTGTGGTGAGTCCTGGCTGCGCTGTACGGAGGTGAGGGGATTCTCTCTGCACTATTGGTATACGTGTTATATTAAGGCACTGTGTGCACACTGCGGTTTTATCATGGTTTTGCTCCATGTTTTGCTGCAGAAAATGTTCATAACCTTGCTGCAGTCCTTCCCCAGCAAAACCTATGGTAAAAAAAAATGTTGTGCACACACTGCGGATTTTGGGGGCAATAGTGCAGAGAGAATCCCCTCACGTCCGTACAGCGCATCCAAAACTCACCACAATCAGACAGTGTTGAAATTAAAATGCATTGGAGAACGCAGTCACACAGCTGAAGGGTTGTGGACAGCTATCCAGGCCGAGTTTGAGCAATGGCTGTTTCCACTGAACTTGGAGCCAAGAAAGGCCATGTGCGATAACGGTGCAAACCTGGTGGTGGCCCTGCTTTGTCCATTCCCAGAATAATGCATGGTGGTTGCGCATGTGCTGGTTAATGGTTCATGCATGTAGTAGTCAAATTATTGGAATTTCTGCTACTACTGAGTCGTTTTTTTTTACAAATTTGGCAGATAAGATAATTCGGGTCATCCTTTGCAGTCTCAAAAAAAAAAAGGCCCAGGCAAGGCAACACTTGCCTCCCACGCAGACTGCACACCCACCACCACTTCTGGCCACATCCAGATTTGTGGCTGAGGATGCAGTGCTTGTCGTGGCTACATCACTACATGTTTGTACCGGAAGCGGCAACGTAACCTCCTTGTCCTCTGCTGAGCTACTCAGCTGCGTGCCTCTGGGTTCACACCAAGTGGGATCTCCAACCTCATCATCATCCACTCTGTCATCCTCCTCCTCTTCCTGCCCTGACAGCACAATACAGTATGTGTGCGCCTCAGGTATCTGAGTTTCATCATCATTACCTCCACCTCTGGGGGTTAACGTATGGTGACAAGGGTCTGGATTCTGTTCTGACCCCGGATCAAACTGACAAATATTTTGGGCATCGGTGCAGACGCTTCACTCCTCTTGAGTCTGAAAATCTTTGGAGCAGACCTCTGATGCACATGGAATATAATGTGTGAAAAGCTCTGCAGACTCGCTCATCTGTGGTTCACCACAATCAGGTGGGTGGTTGAATGTGCTGTGACGAGAGAGAAACAAGGGTAATTGGAGTGCCACCTCTAAGGACTATACTGTGTGTGATGTTACGGTGGAGGAAGAGGAGGAGAGGCCATTTGATGCAGCGCTTGCCATCCACTGTAGCACATGCTCTTTTTGGCCCTCATCTACAAGTCGTAAAGCTGTGCAGCTGCCAAAAGAAAGGGAGTGGAGCAGCCGTCCAGTAACAGAAGTGATCAGTTGTCTTTGGCTGGGATGTGTTTGTGTTTCGTCAGTAGAGATTTCAGGAACCTTAGCACCTAACCCTCGAAGACCACACTGATTCCCCCTCCCACCATGACCGCGGGATTTCCCACTCATGTTTGATGTACTCTTTCCCGCTTTTAACCAGCTGTTTCACAACCATAGTCTCACACCTGTCAGTCACCTGTCACTAAATTACCAATCACTATTTAGGTGATTAAATGACAATTTTGAGCTGGAGCACAGACTTTGCAATATTTAGATAATTAAATAGCAATTTGTAATTGGAGCACAGAATGAACACTAGATGAGGAAATAGCAATTTTTAGCTCCAGCATAGAATGACCACTATTTAATATGAAATAGCAAAAAGTTTTTGTCCCTAAAGTTGTTTTTTATTGCTGCACTTCATTTGACATTGTGTTTGAGAGGAGTCTCACAAAGGACTTCACAGGAGGCTGGGGCTGCGCTCACTGCCCTCCTGCGCCATTGTCCCTCCTGGAACAAGACGTTATCAGGGGGCAGCTCTGCAGTTACTACAGTGTCTTGTGTCACCGCCCTCTGAAGATGTCCTCGATCCATAATGATAAACACTGCAGTTGAGGTCATTGCAGCGCCAGCACTTTTCTCCCATCTCCATTGCTGCATCTTCTAACTGCAAAGCAAAACGTCATCAGAGCGCAGAGATGGCAGCAATAAGTGACACTTGCACCGCTCAACAGCTTCTATCACCACTCTCCAACGAATGTGATCACTCAGAGTGCAGTGCTGATTTCACTCATTGCTTCTATCTCCGCCTCCTGACCACATATTCTTGCACATTTAGATTATGCGGCAGGGATAGAAGCAGAGAGCTAGCGCTGCACTCACTCTCCCACAGAGTCTGTCACCAAGGATACAGGACATCTTCAGATCCAAGAAATTGTATTGAGTAACCTCAGCCCTGCCCCCAGATAAAGTCATACACTCACTACAATCCACAGCAACAGTTTATTTCTGATGAAGGTCTATAGTCGGCCGAATCGTAAATGATTGGTCTGTCACCGACTGTTCCTGGTTATATATAAATTCACTATTTTGCAACGTATCCGCTGCAGTACTGGGATTTATTACTACTGCTGAGGACCTTCATTACTATCAGTGTCTCCATACAGCAGTGTCTGCTCATGAAGCAGAGGAAAAGGCACAAAGGCTATGTGCGCACTTACCGGATTTTGCCGCGGATTTTCCGCGGATTTGCTGCATGTTTCGCTGCAGAAAATGTTCATAACATCTCTGCAGTGAATCACCAGCAAATCCTATGGAGAAAAAAAATCCTGTGCGCACTAGGCGGAATTTGACAGCTGCATGTTTTGCTGCGGGAATCCCACAGCAAAAACAAGTGCATGTCACTTCTTTTCCGCACATCGCTGCAGGATTTCACTCCATTGACTCCAATGTTAATCATGAAATCCCGCAGGGAATAACGCAGGCAGCAAATTCTGTGCGGTTCACTGCGTTTTCCTGCGTTATTCCCTGCGGTATTTCGCGGTTTACCTCCGGTAATGTACATCGCCTGTCTGCGGTTTTGCAGGGAAGTGATGTCATTACAGGAAGAGGAAGCCGTGCAGAGAGTAAACACACACAGATCACAGACACAGACATCACAGACATAGAACACATAGACACAGACACACAGAACACACATAGAAAGAAAACGGAAATATAGAAAACAAAGAACGTGGGCTCCGCTGTATATTTACCGTCCAGCCGAGGTAAGCACACAGCGGCGGCCCGGTATTCTCAGGCTGGGGAGGGAGAGGGCCAGGGTTAATGTCCCCCGCCTCACTCCCCCTCCGGCAGCCGAGAATATCAGCTGCAGCTGCCCCGGCACTGTCGCATGCATTATGCGGCAGCACCGGCGTGTCCCCGGCTCTTCCTGCCGCCGTGTAGCAGTGGCAGCAAGGTAATACAAGGGGTTAATGGTGGTGGGGGACCACCGCCATTAACTCCAGGCTTGATCATGGCAGCGTCTATGTGACAGCTGACATGATCAACCCGTAAGTAAAGTGAATAAAACACACAGAAAAATCCTTTATTTTAAATAAAACAAACAAGCCTCGTTCACCATTTTATTAACCCCTCCCGCACCAAAGCTCCGGCGTAATCCACAGCTCCGACGTCCTGCGCTGCTTACATCCAGCCGCGACTGTCACAGACACAGGCTGAATGAAAGCAGCAGAGGAAATTACCGGTCATTTCCCACGGCCGGTAATGTGAACTCACTGCCGACTGTGGGAAATGCAGCGATCTGTCATCTATCTGTCTATCTATCTATCCCTCTATCTATTCTTCTGTCTATCTACTATCTCAGAATTAAATGACTTTTTTTTTTTTCAATGTGCTTTATTGCATTGAATGCAATAAAGCACATCCCAACCCGCACGCGGCAAAACCGCGGCAATACCGCGAATAATACCGCGGTAAAACCGCAGCAAACCGCGGCAAACCGCATGTGGTTTTCGGGTGCGGTTTCCCGCGGTTTTTTACCGCGGGTGCGGTAATCTTTGAGAGCATGCGGAATTTTCACAAGAAAATTCCATTTCCCAGTGCACACAAGGCCAAAAGCTTCAGAGTCCAGGAAATTAACGACAGAACACCAACATAGTCACAGTGCTGAAGGGGTTAATACCCCCTGCGCCAGTAATGGGGAATCTCCACATACCTCCTCCTGCAGAGCCGCACACTAGATATATGGCTGCTCTGTGCTTCCAGGACCTGTGATGATGTCACATGGAGGGGAGGAGTCAGGGGTCACATGATCAGCTCCTCAGTGTATGCAGGACTCTGCTGTGCTGGGTGTCATGGTGCTGGGTTAGGGGAAGGTTATGTGTGGGGTCAGGAGGGGTTTACAGTGTGGATGTAGCAGAGCCGTGTGTGTACGAGGTGTACGGAGCGGAACCGTGTGTGTACGAGGTGTACGGAGCGGAACCGTGTGTGTACGAGGTGTACGGAGCGGAGCCGTGTGTGTACGAGGTGTGCGGAGCAGAGCTGTTTGTGTACGATGTGCTACAAGGGAGGACCTGGTCAATGACCTGAAGAGAGCTGAGACAACAGTCTCAAAGATAACAGTTGGTAATACACTACACTGTCATGAATTAAAATCCTACAGGGCATGCAAGGTCCTCCTGCTCACACCAGCACATGTCCAGGCCCGTTTGAAGTTCACCAATGACCATCTGGATGATCCAGAGGAGAAATTGGAGAAGGTCATGTGGACAGATGACACCAAAATAGAACTTTTTGGTATCAACTCCACTCACCATGTTTGGAGGAAGAAAAAAGATAAATATGAGCCCAAGAACACCGTCCAAACCGTGAAGCATGAAGGTGGAAACATCATAGTTTCGGGGTGCTTTTCTGCAAAGGGAAAAGGACGACTGCACCATATTGCAGGGAAGATGGATGAGGTCATGTATCGCAAGATTTTAGCCAACAACATTCTTGTCTCAGGAAGAGCATTCAAGATGGGTCGTGGCTGCATCTACCAGCATGACATTGACCCGAAACACACAGCCAGGGCAACTAAGGAGTGGCTCTGTAAGAAGCATTTGAAGGTCCTGGAGTGGCCTAGCCAGTCTCCAGACCTGAACCCAATAGAAAGTCTTTGGAGGGGCTGAAACTCAATGTTGTCCAGCGATAGCCCCGAAACCTGAAAGATCTAAAGAAGATCTGTATGTGTAGAATCCACGGGGGGCAAGGGTTAAATTACTTGTCGCCGGGCTGGTGATGTCGGGTCCGGGGATGTCACGGGGTGGCCCTTTCGTCCGGTTTTGTGGCCCCGAGGTGTACAATAAAAGAGAGGGTTGTAATGGATGATGGTGGAGATTGATGTCGTGATGCCACCTGCGGTATGCAGCCAGTGAATTAGCCGCCACTGCCGTCGCTGTCCTCTGGGGCAGATGGTAGTAGCAGCTAAGATGTTTCTGCTCCCCACAGGTGGAGCCGGCCCCGGGGAGGATGATGAGGGGAGTAGTAATGGCGGGCGCCGAAGCACGGGGCGGTGGCACCGGCAAGGACAGGTGGACACAGTCTCTGCGGGTTCAAGGTTTTCTTTACTTACAGTCCTGGTTTTACCTGGAAGATGCCGGTCACCACCTTGATGGGCCCCAGCCAATCCCATGCAATTCGAGGTCACCGCTGGTGTTCCCACTGTGAGTCCTTTCTGGTCAGAGTGTAACGCCTGCCTGGATCAACAGACTCAGATGGGATGTAATGGACAGGCTAGAGGGAAGCCACTCACCAAGCAGGACCCCCAGAACCCTTAAACCCTTTTAACCTCTATATAGGGTTTTGGAATTACACAGGGCCCTTGAGATCACTACCTGTGGAAGGCTGCAGTCCGATGAGACTAGTCGTCAGGCAGGGTCAAACCAGTAATAGCAGAACAGGGACAGAATCGGCAGGCAAGGACGTAATCAGAAAACGTAGCAGAGGTCAAATTCGGATCAGGCAGCGAGGTACAAAATCATCAGGCAGAAGGATAGTCAGAAAACATGCAGAAGTCAGCACAGGAATCACAAAACAGAATAGGGCGGATCAGGAGCCAGGAAATCAGAACTATCTCTGGCAGAGGTCAGCAGACAGGAGGGGAACTAAGAAGGGTGTGGTGTCTTCCCATTGGCTGTAGCGGAACGCTGGCAACTTCAGCTGGAAGACACTCGCCAACCAGTGTCAGCCAGTGGTACTGCAGATCCCAAGATAACCCAGCCCAGTGGATGATTGGAGCCTGCGCCCACCGGTGCCGCTGGCATAGACTCCTCTCCCATCACCAGCACCATCCACGGCAGGAACACGGCGTCGCCTGGCGATCGGAGCAGAAGTCGCTGGAGCGGACTCCTGTGGTAACGTAACACAGAGTCCTACCAATCCTGGTGTACGTGGAATATGGAAGGGTGTTTCCTGCATTCGCCGCAGACCCTGGAATCCCGTGTAGCTGTGGAGAACCCGGGCTGAGCTGTATGCTCCAAGCCATGGGTCCTATGGCGTTCCCAGAAGTGTGAGGTAAAAGGTTAGACCGAGGTCTCAGGTGAGTGTCTCACCCCAAGATGTGCCCGGGGCTAACTGACTATGTGTGAAGATGCTCCTTCCCTTTTCTCTAAGTGGTGCCCGCCCCCCAGGTGGCTGTCCCAGTGACCGGGAAAGTCCTATGCCTCGTGATGGCCACCCCCCTATCTACCCCAGGCCAACCCCTGGTGGGAAGGCACCTGAATGTTTGTGGTATGTGAATGTGAGAAACACTGGCGATTAACCTCTCCTTACCCGGGATGAGTACTACATCTTAAGGGAGATGCAGAACCCTGTGGCGACTGAAGCCCCAGGGGCGCCACATATGGAGGAGTGGGGTAAAATCCCTACTGCAGTTTGTGCAATCCTGGTCAAGAACTACAGGAAACATCTGACCTCTGTAATTGCAAACAGAACTTTCTACCAAATCTTAAGTTATGTTCTTCTATTGTATCAAAAACTTATTTTATGCAATAAAATGCAAATTAATTATTTAAAAATCATACAATTGGATTTTGGGGGGGGGGGGGATTCTGTCTGTCACAGTTGAAGTTATCTATGATAAAATTTACAGACCTCTCCACCCTTTGTAGATGGCAAAATCATCAGTGTATTAAATTCTTATTTTCCCTACTGTTTGTGCTAAAAAAAAAAAAAATCAGTGGAAACCATGGATTATAAATAATGAATTTCATAAATGAATAGTACTATCAAAGAAAAGAAACTCTGTAATATATTTTATCACGGAAATCAGCTTCTTTTTCCTTCAGTGACTGATCATTTTCCTCAATTCACAGGTAACATCTATCCTCAGTGCAGACAAATTTTCACATTACTGAGGGAGGAGATAACAACGCTGCTCATATACGACTGTGGAGAGTGGAGGAAGATGAAGGAGCCAGAGGCCGGCGCAGACAGGCTGCTGCAAGTGCACCTGAAAGTGGAGAAAGAGGCTCTGCTATAAGATGTCACCTGTGCTCTCCTCTGTAAGTGAAGAAGCAGAAGGCTGTGACACTAGATAAATTTGTATTTCACAAAGGTTTAAGGATAACGCAGGACTGGCACTCCGAAACCTGTGGCTCTATTACCATCCAACACAAAGCCACCACTTCAGGGGTTGGGGAGAGGAACTAGGAATGGGTGTAAGTGGGGACATCTAAAATGTATTAACTGCTTTGGAAAATGACACATTTAATGAAAAAAGGTGCAGAACAATTACTGTTCAGTTGATAACATACATTTTGGTCTCAAATAAAACTTAGGAGGAGGTGAAGACCTCACTTTATATACATCTGTGTGGAACAACCGCACCCTTCCTGAATTCTCACAACCAGGTGGGCTTGAAAATTGGATTTCATCAGATATTACAAGACTTAAGCTTACTTTACACGCTGCGATATCGGTACCGATATCACTAGTGAGCGAACCCGCCCCTGGGAAAATCGCTGCCCGTGGCGCACAACATCGCTTACACCCGTCACACTACTTACCTGCCTAGCGACGTCGCTGTGACAGGCGAACCGCCTCCTTTCTAAGGGGGTGGTTCGTTCAGCGTCATAGCGACGTCACTAAATGGCCGCCAAATAGCAGAGGAGGGGCGGAGATGAGCGGCCGTAATATCCCGCCCACCTCCTTCCTTCTCATTGCCGGCGGGACGCAGGTGCAGTGAGTTTATTAGTTTCTGCGGTGTCACATATAACGATGTGTGCTGCCGCAGGAACGACAAACAACCTCGCTACTCACCTGTCAACGATTTTTGGTGTTGGAGCGACCTCTCCAATACCAACGATTTTTACCTCTTTTGCGATCGTTTTAGGTCGCTCAGAGGTGTTACATGCTGCGATGTCACTAATGATGCCTGATGTGCATCACAAACATCGTGACCCCGTCGATATATCGTTAGCGATGTCGCAGCGTGTAAAGCACCCTTTTAGCTGTCTATTGTCCAATAATAGGTTCTGTTCACCTCAGCAATTACAGGAGGAATTTATCCTCCCTCATAGATGATTTTAGCATTATATTCAGGTCCAAAACCCTTTTAATAAATTAAATAGGATTAATAAAATCTAAAATGCGGTCAGACATGATGCTGAGCACAATATCTTATTCAGGGAGAATGTCTGGTGTGATTTTTATACTTTATAATATGCCACTATATAAATATGTGGAGAATTATCCTCTGTATGAGTAAAAGAGAAAGTGACATTGGGACCAGTCACTGATGATTAGCGGACAATCATACTTGAAGCCATCAGATCTATATCTATAAGAGAATTTTACAAACTTTCAGAACTATATATTATCCATTGGGAATATAGGACCCCTCTATTTCTCCACAAGGTCAGAATACATTCAGAGGCCAAAGCTCCGAAGTGTTTAGTGGAAGCTGCTGATCTATACACATGCTGTCGGATTATAAATACCGTACTTTTAGAGAAGGGGATTTATTCTAAAAGAAACACCAAAGCCAAAATAATTAAAATCTGGGCTCCGGGGCTGATACTTCGGGCCTCCAGCGTGTTAGTACGATAGCGGGTCCTTGCCCCTGGAGCTTCTCTACATGGTATAATGAGGCAAGCTTTTAAAGTGCAAAAATATAACAGATATTTATTATGACAACTGACAATTCATTGCAAAGATAAAAACATTTAAGAACAGAGACCTTAAATAATGACAATGTCCTATTGCCCCCCATATCCCAAAACACATGTAATGTTTGTGAACATAAACATGAAAGATGTAATACCTACATCAGGGCACAATGGACAAATGTACACATATACAATTCAATGTTAATGCCTAATTAGGCTAATAAATATTGCAAAGTGCCCAGATAGCTGTTTCAGGGAGTCATCACACTGGATGACAATGTCCTATTACCCCCCAAAAGCATCCCAAAACACATGTGATGTCTGTAAACATGAACATGAAGGATATGATGGCTATATCAGGGCACGATAGACAGATATGCACAAATGCTATTCAATGTTGATGCCTGATTAGGCTAGTAAATATCCCCTGAAGAAGATAAAGAAAATCGTCATTGAAACGTGCGTTGGGCTGGTATGAGGATGCTCTGAGACCCTTTGTTACCCATACGAGCTGGTCATCTTCGGCTCCATGTCCTCCTCCTCATCCATAGTTACCCGATGTTTACCTTAGTTACCAGCTCACACCGCTTAACTTAGCGTGTGCAGGGAGCAGGAGCCGGCACTGGCAGCGTGAGAGCTGCGGAAGCTGGTAACGAAGGTAAATATCGGGTAACCACCTTGGTTACCCGATGTTTACCTTAGTTACAGCTTACCGCAGGCTGTCAGACGCCGGCTCCTGCTCCCTGCACATTCAGGATTGTTGCTCTCTCGCTGTCACACACAGCGATGTGTGCTTATCAGCGGGAGAGCAACAATAAAAAAACGAACCAGGGCTGTGTGTAACGAGCAGCAATCTCACAGCAGGGACCAGATCGCTGCTCAGCGTCACACACAGCGAGATCGCTAATGAGGTCACTGCTGCATCACAAAAAACGTGACTCAGCAGCGATCTCGCTGTGTGTGAAGTACCCCTTAGGAGTAGCTCAAATACAGTTAGGTCCAGAAATATTTGGACAGTGACACAATTTTCGCGAGTTGGGCTCTGCATGCCACCACATTGGATTTGAAATGAAACCTCTACAACAGAATTCAAGTGCAGATTGTAACGTTTAATTTGAAGGTTTGAACAAAAATATCTGATAGAAATTGTAGGAATTGTACACATTTCTTTACAAACACTCCACATTTTAGGAGGTCAAAAGTAATTGGACAAATAAACCAAACCCAAAAAAAAATTTTTAGTTTCAATATTTTGTTGCGAATCCTTTGGAGGCAATCACTGCCTTAAGTCTGGAACCCATGGACATCACCAAACGCTGGGTTTCCTCATTCTTAATGCTTTGCCAGGCCTTTACAGCCGCAGCCTTCAGGTCTTGCTTGTTTGTGGGTCTTTCCGTCTTAAGTCTGGATTTGAGCAAGTGAAATGCATGCTCAATTGGGTTAAGATCTGGTGATTGACTTGGCCATTGCAGAATGTTCCACTTTTTTGCACTCATGAACTCCTGGGTAGCTTTGGCTGTATGCTTGGGGTCATTGTCCATCTGTACTATGAAGCGCCGTCCGATCAACTTTGCGGCATTTGGCTGAATCTGGGCTGAAAGTATATCCCGGTACACTTCAGAATTCATCCGGCTACTCTTGTCTGCTGTTATGTCATCAATAAACACAAGTGACCCAGTGCCATTGAAAGCCATGCATGCCCATGCCATCACGTTGCCTCCACCATGTTTTACAGAGGATGTGGTGTGTCTTGGATCATGTGCCGTTCCCTTTCTTCTCCAAACTTTTTTCTTCCCATCATTCTGGTACAGGTTGATCTTGGTCTCATCTGTCCATAGAATACTTTTCCAGAACTGAGCTGGCTTCATGAGGTGTTTTTCAGCAAATTTAACTCTGGCCTGTCTATTTTTGGAATTGATGAATGGTTTGCATCTAGATGTGAACCCTTTGTATTTACTTTCATGGAGTCTTCTCTTTACTGTTGACTTAGAGACAGATACACCTACTTCACTGAGAGTGTTCTGGACTTCAGTTTATGTTGTGAACGGGTTCTTCTTCACCAAAGAAAGTATGCGGCGATCATCCACCACTGTTGTCATCCGTGGACGCCCAGGCCTTTTTGAGTTCCCAAGCTCACCAGTCAATTCCTTTTTTCTCAGAATGTACCCGACTGTTGATTTTGCTACTCCAAGCATGTCTGCTATCTCTCTGATGGATTTTTTCTTTTTTTTCAGCCTCAGGATGTTCTGCTTCACCTCAATTGAGAGTTCCTTAGACCGCATGTTGTCTGGTCACAGCAACAGCTTCCAAATGCAAAACCACACACCTGTAATCAACCCCAGACCTTTTAACTACTTCATTGATTACAGGTTAACGAGGGAGACGCCTTCAGAGTTAATTGCAGCCCTTAGAGTCCCTTGTCCAATTACTTTTGGTCCCTTGAAAAAGAGGAGGCTATGTATTACAGAGCTATGATTCCTAAACCCTTTCTCCGATTTGGATGTGAAAACTCTCATATTGCAGCTGGGAATGTGCACTTTCAGCCCATATTATATATATATAATTGTATTTCTGAACATGTTTTTGTAAACAGCTAAAATAACAAAACTGGTGTCACTGTCCAAATATTTCTGGACCTAACTGTAAATCTTCACTATTTATCTCCTATCTCCCTTGTGAGCAGCGCCCTTTATACCGTGGCTTTTTTTTCTTCTTCTTTGAATACCTTATCTCTCCTTTGGGAGTCCACGGGGTGCCACAGCTCCAGCCTTAGGAGATCTAATTACATTGACTTAAAGGGGTGGTTCACCCATATTTGTTATTGTCTAGATCGATATTATATTGAGAAACAATGTTTCTGTCAAATATCTTGTGTTGTCAATAGTGCCTGTGAGAGGCGCTATTGCAGACGGCTGCTCCCCGTACAGTGACGTACCCGTCCAATGCTGCCTCGTCACATCCGTGCAGCTGGCTACAGTCTTCCAGACTCTGAGCTGTGAGCGGTGTTTCACTGCTGTCACAGCCCATTTGCTCCCCCCTCCTCCTCCCTCCTAGCACAGCACGGCGCGTCTCCTGCTCCCCCCTCCCTCCTCGCAGAACGCTGCAAGCAAGAGACGTGCTGTGAGGGAGGAGGGAGGAGGAGCAGGGAGCAGATGGGCTCAGAATGCAGCCGGCTGCACAGATGTGACGAGGCAGCATTGGACGGGTACGTCACTGGACGGTGAGCAGCGGTCTGCAATAGCGCCTCTCACAGGCAGTATTGACAACACAAGGTATTTGAGAGAAACATTGTTTCTCAATATAATATCGATCTAGACAATAAAAAATATGGGTGAACCACCCATTTAAACATCAGATTAGCCTGGATCTGTGGGAACGGAATTCCTCTTATCTGATCCAGGAGTGAGACGCTGACCCAAACAGGAGGATTGCAGGAGCTCTGAGCACCAGCAGCAGTGAAATCTAAGGCTGCTGTGTGATCATCCTCAGCAGGATCTGTGTCGGCCAGCCAAGGGGTAACCTGGATCTCTCTGTCAGTGCTAACAGACAGTGTTGTACCTGTAGTACAACACTCATAGGTGAGTGGAATTGTTTCATTATTCACCACATAAAGTTTACTCTAAAGGGGGCTTTACACGCTGCGACATCGCTAATGCGGAGTCGTTGGGGTCACGGAATTTGTGACGCACATCTGGCCGCATTAGCGATGCCGTTGCGTGTGACACCGATAAGCGATTTTGCATCGTTGCAAAAACGTGCAAAATCGCTAATCGGCGACATGGGGGTCCATTCTTAAAAATCGTTACTGCAGCAGTAACGAAGTTGTTCCTCGTTCATGCGGCAGCACACATCGCTGCGTGTGACGCCGCAGCTCCCCTTACCTGCCTCCCGGCTGCTATGCAGAAGGAAGGAGGTGGGCGGGATGTTACGTCCCGCTCATCTCCGCCCCTCCGCTGCTATTGGGCGGCGGTTCAGTGACGTTTCAGTGACGTCGCTGTGACGCCGCACGGACCGCCCCCTTAGAAAGGAGGCGGTTCGCCGGTCACAGCGACGTCGCCGGACAGGTAAGTATGTGTGACGGCTCTGGGCGATGTTGTGCGGCACGGGCAGCGATATGCCCGTGTCGCGCAACAGATGGGGCGGGTACCCACACTAGCGATATCGGGACCGATATCGCAGTGTGTAAAGTAGCCTTTACACACAGGAGCGCCCTCTTCTCTCTTTTTTTCTTTCTGTGTAATATATGTGATGTTGCTGTAGCCCTAATATTTCTGTACGAGAGGCCTCTGTAGAGATAATCTTACTCCAGCATTTTGGATTGGGAAAAGGGAGAGAAGAGACATTTTATTATTATTTTTGATAAACAAAAATCAATTAGATATTTTATATTACAATCTTTTCTTACCCCAGAAATGTTACTCCGCTCCCTAACAGTACAATTTTTGGTGAGGCGCACACCACTAATAAGATGTGCCAAATGAATTAAGTGGCATTTCAATTAATTTGGCACATCGGTGTATGAAACATCAGTCTTAATGAATCACGCCTAAAGGCCACTTTACACACTGCGATGTCGCTAGCGATCGCACCCGCCCCCGTCGATTGTGCGTCACGGGTAAATCGCTGCCCGTGGCGAACAATATCGCTAGGACGCGTGAAACGGACTTACCTTCCTAGCAACGTCGATGTGGGCGGTGAACAACCTCTTTTTTAAGGGGGCGGTTCATGCGGCGTCATAGCAACGTCAATCAGCGGGCCACCAATAGAAGCGGAGGGGTGGAGAGCAGCCGCATTCACATCACTCCCACTTCGTTGCTGGAGGACGCTGGAACGCTGTTGTTCGTCGTTCCCGGGTTGTCACACGTAGCGATGTGTGCTGCCTCAGGAACGACGAACAACCTGCATCCAGCACGAGCAACGATATTTTGAAAATGAACGTGTCAACGATGAACGATTTGGTGAGTATTTCTGATCGTTAGTGGTCTCTCGTAGGTGTCACACGCAACGACGTCGCTAACAAGGCCGGATGTGCGTCATGAATTCTGTGACCCCAACGATATCTCGTTAGCGATGTCGTTGCATGTAAAGCGGCCTTTAAACTTGTTTTATCAAAATCCAAGGTGTAGAATTTTGTAACTGTTCATTGTACATAAGATTTATTTAATACCAGAGATTTTGTCAAAGATAAATAATATAACGGACCTTGAGTGTCCTAAGTGTCAGATTAAGCCATCATATGTTACTGTTATACTAAAAACTGTACATTTTGGGGAGCTCAGGTTATTAAGACAATTAAATATTTAAAATCAAAGTCCCCTTAGACCCAATAATATGTCTATTCGGGTGAAGAGAAGTTTCCAATGATTGTGAAAAACCTCCTATACTTAGCATGGAAATGGATTTATGAAAATGGATCACATCAGTTGTTTTTATAAAGAAGAAATTAATCATAGCTGTAAATAGTAACTTGTAACATGAACATCTTTATTATTGTAATATACAGAAACTAAGAAGGTTTATTCAGAAAGATTGTAAATTTAAAGAAACTGTAATGACTGAGATTGGGAGTTAGAAAAATAGGAGGAGGAAACGTTGCGTATTTTATTTTACAAGGAGTGAGGCGGAGGTTACCATAGTCCTATCCATATAGTGAATGTGATGTATTTAATGCTAATGTTGTATTGCTTTTCAGATAACATATTTATTATCATTACTTTGTCTCAGTTATAGGTTTTCTTGTACAGTTTGTAAATATATATGATTTCTCCCCTGTGTGAATTCTCTGATGGACAACTAAATCTGATAAAAACATTTCCCACATTATAAACATGAATATGACTTCTCTCCTGTGTGAGTTCTCTGGTGTCTAACAAGACCTGATCTATCAACAAAACATTTCCCACATTTTGAACATGAAAAAGGTTTCTCCCCTGTATGAATTCTCTGGTGTGTTACAAGAATTGATTTCTCTGCAAAACATCTTCCACATTCTGAACATGAAAATGGCTTCTCCCCTGTGTGCGTTCTCTCATGGACAACTAAACCTGATTTTTGATTAAAACATTTTCCACAATATGAACATGAATATGGCTTCTCTCCTGTATGAGTTCTCTGGTGTTTAGCAAAATTTGATTTCCTAGCAAAACATTTCCCACATTCTGAGCATAAATAAGGTTTTTCCCCTGTGTGAGTTCTCTGATGGAAAACAAATGCTGATTTCTGATAAAAGTATTTCTCACATTCTGAACATGAAAAAGGTTTCTCCTCTGTGTGTGTTCTCTGATGGCTAACTAAACCCGATTTCTGATAAAAACACTTCTCACATTTTGAACATGAAAAAGGTTTCTCCCCTGTATGAGTTCTTTGATGGATAACTAAATCTGATTTCTGATTGAAACATTTTCCACATTCTGAACAAAAAAATGGCTTCTCTCCTGAGTGAATTTTTTGGTGTCTAAGAAGATGTGATTTATCTGTAAAACATTTCCCACATTCTGAACATGAAAAAGGTTTCTCACCTGTGTGAGTTCTCTCATGTTTAACAAGATATGATTTTCTTCCAAAACATTTCCCACATTCTAAACATGAATATGGTTTCTCCCCTGTGTGAATTCTCTCATGTGTAACAAGCCCTGATTTGCGGTGAAAATATTTTCCACACTGTACACAACCAAATCTTCTCTTCTTTGTGTGATTTGTTTTAGGAGTAACAAAAGACATTTTGAGGGACAAACATTTTCTATATTCCGCACTTGAAAATGGCTTCTTTGCTATAAGAGCAGTTTGATTTTTAATGCCTCTTTTGAGACTTTTCTGTATCTTAACAGTCTGTACTGGATCAAAAGATAGGACCTGTTTAATAGGATCAGCTGATAGATTTTTGCTGTGAAGGGATGATCGGATATCTGGAGAAATAGCATTCACTTCAGTTATGTCTTGTGTTTTCGCAAGGTCATCTGATTTCAAACTTGCAGATGATCGCCTGGTGCAGTTTGCTGCTAAGAACAAAAAATATTTTTTAATGAAATATTTGTAAACCGTATTTGCATATAATTTTTAAAATATCCCTAAAAATTACAAGTTATGTAGAAAAATTCAAGCATGACAGTGTAACAATAGACCTTGGAGCAGGAACGTGTAGTGAATGATGTTCGTAATTACACGTTGGAATTTTTTTTTCCAATATTCAG